>NW_026648035.1:0-64454 GCF_950295315.1 Erinaceus europaeus | reverse complement strand
CAATCCTTTATATCCTTTCTATTAGTAAGGTTTAGTGTTAACAATGCTGTTAACAGGAGTCGGGCGGTGGCGCAGTGGGTTAAGCACACGTGGCGCAAAGCACAGGGACTGGCGTAAGGATCCCGGTTCGGGGCCCCGGGTCCCACCTGCAGGGGAGTCACTTCACAGGCGGTGAAGCGGGTCTGCAGGTGTCTATCTTTCTCTCCCCCTCTCTCTCTGTCTTCCCCTCCTCTCTCCATTTCTCTCTGTCCTATCCAACAACAAAGCAACGTCAACAATGGCAATAATAATCGCAACGAGGCTGCAACAACTAGGGCAACAAGAAAAGGGAAAAATGACCTCCAGGAGCGGTGGATTCATGGTGCAGGCACCGAGCCCAGCAATAACCCTGGAGGAAAAAAAAAAAAAAACAATGCTGTTAACAGGCTTATAAATTTCTTCCTTTGCCTAACAATCAATTCTATTTTTGGTAAATAGTGCTGAACTAGAGAGAGTAGTAGGTAAGATAGAGATTGTAAATTCCTTAATTTATCCTTTAAAAATCAGTCTTCTGTTGATAGTATATTTAGATATTCTAATTATATTATTTTACTAAAATACTACCTCACCTGTTTTACGTATTGAGGGATATAGGTTTCTTAAAGTTATTTGCAACCTTTCTAAATCATAGTGTTATAATTATGCAGCTGTACTGTATAATATTCTTATGTGTTCCATGTGATATATATATATATAACTTATAGTATATATGCACATACCTGTGTATGTGTGGTTTTCAGTAGGATTTTAATAATCAGGCTTATGTATGACAGCTTTATCTGGATGTACTTGATATACTTTTTCAGATACTGAGTTCTGTCCGCACAGAATGGAACCCAATGGATGTTTGCTTTGGCACCAAGCAACCTTACCAGATAATCACAGTGGAACAGTCCATCAGTACAGACAAAGAGCACATGGTTGACAGCTGCACCTACGAATCTGTTCGGAACAAAATCCAGTGTATGTCAGTCACCAGGATACCACTGAAATCAAAGGCCATTAGCTGCTGCAGAAGTGTTGCTGAAGACAAACTGATTCTGGGCTGTGAAGATTCTTCAATAATTCTTTATGAAACTTACCGCAGAGTCACTCTCTTAGCCCAAGCTGAACTTTTACCTTCATTAATAAGCTGCCACCCAAGTGGTGCCATTCTGCTAGTTGGCAGTAATCAAGGAGAGCTGCAAATTTTTGATATGGCTCTATCTCCTATTAACACCCAACTCTTGGCTGAAGACCGCTCACCCAGGGAGACTCTGCAATTTAATAAATACTTTCATGTTTCCAGCAGTCTTGTTGAAATGCAGTGGATAGCTCCTCCAGTTGTATCTCAGAGACCTGAAAGTATGGAAATCTATAATCTCCTTTTCCTTAGATTTGACAGAGGACCTTTAGGTGTACTTTTATTTAAACTTGGTAAGTTAAGGAAATGGGTAAGTAAGTAAATCAAACTGGTTATGATGATGATAGTAAAATTAAGACAATAAAACTAGTATTGAGGCTATCAGTTTTCTTTTTTTTCAAACATTTCATAGTAAGAAGATATTGTAGATCATTTTGTAAAAGTAAAAGGAGCCGTGGATATTAAAGAATTATAAATTGTACTTACTGTGCCCTGTGATGAATAAAAAGCTTAATCATCCATAGTTGATTTGTCAAAATAAACTACTCAAACAATTCCTTAGGAAATAAGCACATGTATTATGCTAAGTTAAATAATCCATATGGAAATAGAAAAGCATTATATGATTTTATTTATATGTGGTAGAGAATAGATAGACTAAGTAAAAAACAGCATTAGTGTTTGGACTATGAATTTGGACTATTAGTGGTTGTCAAAAAGGAAGAAAGAAGACTGGGTTGTTAAGTTAGGTACGAATCAAGACAAAGAGATACACATGTTGATAGTCAATGATGTATACTTGAGATCTAGATAATGAACAGTGAAATGAAATTCAATAAAGTACTTTTTAAAAGTTTTCAAAAATAGCTATATAAATACGTAAAAGCACTTACTGTGTTTTTTTAAAGAATTCTATGTTGTGGATACTTTATAAAAAATTATTTTAGGTTATAGGGGCCCATTGCTTTCCAGATTGGAATTGTATTGAGTGTTTTAAAAGAAGAGAAATCAAATATTTAGAGTTTGCTAAAGATATTTGTATAACTAATCTTTTTTTCTGTCCAGACAAAAACTATCAACAGAACTTATCAATATAGGCATGGATCACTCAATGATGAGTTATTACTGAGAAATGCATTATTAAGCAGATTCATTGTTGTACAAATGCTAGTGTGTACTTACACAAAGCTAGATGGAATACCCTCTTACACATCTAGCCTGTGTATATAAAGATCACCACTATATATGTAGCCTGTCTTTGATTGAAGTATCCTATTGAAAGATGACTCCATACCAATTTTAACCAGAAAACATAAAAATTAAATCTTATTGTTATGACAGAATTTTTAATTTCTAATTTTATTTATGTATTTATTGTCACCAGAGTTATCTCTGAGGTTCAGTACCTGCACAATGAATCCACTGCTCCTGGTGGCCATTATTTCTCTCCCCCTCCACCCTTTGTTTAGTAAAACATAGAGAAATTGCGAGGGAAGGAAAAAGAGACACATTCAGTACTTGCTTCACTGCTCGTGAAGCTTACCCCCTCTAGATGGGGAGCAGGGCTTGAATCCAGGTCCTTGCACATGGTAATGTGTGCTTAACAAGGTGCACCACTGCCTGGCCCCTACTGTATTTTTGCATGATCAACTGTGTCCTGAAATATGGTATTCTTAAAGTAGATTCGTAGAATTTAATACTCTTTAGCGAACATAGCTTAGGTTTAAAAATCAGGTTTTCAAAAAATAATGGAGTCAGGCGGTAGCGCAGCAGGTTAAGCACACGTGGCGCAAAGCGCAAGGACTGGCTTAAGAATCCTGGTTCAAGTCCCTGGCTCCCCACCTATAGGGGAGTCACTTCACAGGTGGTGAAGCAGGTCTACAGGTGTCTCTCTCTCCCCCGTCTTCCCCTCCTCTCTCCATTTCTTTCTGTCCTATCCAACAATGAAGACATCAATAACAACAATAATAACTATAACAACACTGAAAAACAAGGGCAACAAGTAGATCAGAAGCAACCAATAGCACAGCTATATACAAGATACTGGGTACTGTACAGCAAACCCTAACAAAAGGACTTTTCAAAGTTAACCCAATTACCAAATAATGTGATGATAACATTAACTATCGATTGTCTTTTTGAACCCTTAAGACAGCAGGAACCTCACATCTCCACTATAGAGCCCCTACTTCCCCCAGTCCTGGAACCTTTGGATAGGGCCCACTTTCCCATATGCCTCTCCCAATCTATATCAAATAATATTGCATCTGCCGATCACAACCTAATCAACACAACGATGGCCACCTCAACATGCTTCACTTCAGACTGTGTCCAGAGACTTCACATGTGGAATGACAACCCTTCAGCTTCATTACTCTGGTGAGACCTTTCCTTTCATAGTATACTCTAATTCCATCTCAGGTGGTTCACTTTCTAACAAAGTCCCATAACCTAGATATACACCAGTTTCTGTGAGAGAGAGCATATGTTCACGCGTATCCATAAACTACTGCAAAATATATACCTGAAAGCAGAAGTACACTAGAGTTTGCAGTGAGTATCCCCCTAACACTTCCTCTCCACTATTCCAACCTTTGGGTCCATGATTGCTCAACAATTTGTTTGGCTTCGCATGTTAACTCTCTTTTCAGCCACCAGGTTCCAGATGTCATCAGGATGCCGGCCAGGCTTCCCTAGACTGAAGACCCCACCAATGTGTCCTGGAGCTCTGCTTCCCCAGAGAGCCACCCTACTAGGGAAAGAGAGAGGCAGACTGGGAGTATAGACCGACCAGTCAACATCCATGTTCAGCGGGGAAGCAATTACAGAAGCCAGACCTTCCACCTTCTACAACCCACAATGACCAGGGGTCCATGCTCCCAGAGGAATAGGGAGTGGGAAAGCTATCGGGGGTGGGGTGGGATATGGAGATTGGGTGGTGGGAATTGTGTGGAGTTGTACCCCTCCTACCCTATGGTTTTGTTAATTTATCCTTTCTTAAATTAAAAAAAAGGGAAAATTAAGTAAATACATATAAAAAATTAAAAATAAATAAATAATGAAAAAATAAAAATCCAAATTTTCATTGCATATTACGACTACTTGAAAACAGAAAAGTAAATACCTTTTCAAATCTTTTTCAAGATTTGATTTTGTGTACAGAATTGTTTTTAATGTAATTACTTGCCTCTACAATTGAATATATGAAATAAAAAATACAATTAAATGCATTTATAATGTAAATACAGTTCAAGAGCAATGTTTGGAATGCCATTTACTACTAAATAATCCAGTTATTGGCTGGAGAAATAGCTCACCAGATAGGGCATATATCATACTATGTATGTGGACCAGGTTCAAGCCCAGGTACTCATGGAGGTGACATGTTACCAAAGTGTCCTCCGTTACTGCAGTGTCACTCCTTTGCTCTCTGTCTCTCTATCTTAATGAAAAAGCAACCAATGAGTGGTAAAATCATGCATGTGTGAGGTACTGACTTGAAAAAAGTCCAGAGGTTCAGTAACTACCTGTTTTACAATTGTCTGTCCCTGTACATAATACTGATTAAAAGCACAAGTTAATCATTTTACGTTTCAGTTTAAATGTGCGTGCATGCATATACACCATTGTGTATACACACACACAGACAGACACACACACCTCTAATTTACCTAGTTTCCTATCAAATAGCCAGTTGTCTGCCCATATATACCTAGCTTTTCTTCAGCCCTTCTTGTATACCTGTTCACAATAGCTTTGCAAAAAGCACAGCTTTCTCTTCCTATCTCTAGCACATTTGTCTTCTTACTAAAGTAAACAGGCTTTCAATGTAGGGATTTAGAGGGCTTCCTGCTAATTGCCAACTTGTAAACTTAATTGGACTGTTTCCCTGGGCTCTGTTCCTAAATCAATTAAGCAATGAGTTGGCTGTCACCTTTTTTTCCCAAGAAGGTCTCTTGGAAGAGAATTACCCATTAGAAGTCAAGCCTTCAAATGAAAAGGTGATAGCTTTTGAAACTGACATTTATCATTAAAATTTTATTTTCAATAAAACAAGTTTTATACGTTATGGACATACTACAGAATCACAAACTCTTTTAAAGATCTAACTATGCAGTGAGTCTCCCATAAGAGTTTCCCCCAATTTTAATGTATTACTAGATATTTGTTTGTCAAAAATTACTTTTCCTGAGAAGAGTGAATTTCTTAACACAGTGGATTCCAGTTAATCGAATTTTAAAAGAAAACCCTATTTAAAGAACATATTTTTCTTAGGATCTACTATTAAATACATCCAAAAATTTTAATAACTTCTTAAATTAACACAGAGCTGATTCTGGGCATCTGTGTGGAATTTTCATGTATAATTCAAGTTACTGCATATATAAGCAGGTAGTTACATGTACAGTTTCCCCACTAAGGAGCATTTATGAGAGTTTCTTGTTTTGTTTTTTTTGCCCTCATAACAGATGCTTGTTATGCAAGGCTTTGGAAAGTTTGACATGAAAGGTGTAGCAAACAATGTAAGCAGTTGAGATAGATCATACTTTAAAATATTTTCATATGTTAACATTGCAGTGGTTTATGCTATTATGCAAAGATTTTTGTAGTCTTACTTTAGGTCAGCTAGTGTAAAGTTAAAGAAAAACTCTTCCAAGGTTATAACTGCCATTCTAAATTCTTATAATCACTTCACAATATGTTGAGAATTAGAAAGCTATTATAGTGTTATTAGAATATGAACATATTTTCCTCATGAGGGAACTTGAAGTGCCATCCTCCCACATGGAAGCCATATGTAACCACAATTCCTATACTTGACAGTCACCCATATTTCTACAAAGATTAAGATTAATTTTAGGAAAAGGTCTCAAGGTATACTACTCAGATACTAAGGCCTTCCTATTTTCATAAAACCTCTTACACATAGCACTGATCTTTTTGAAAGCAGATGATCACTTAGCTCTCTGCCCTCTTCAGAGGATCTCACAAGATAAATACTATACTATACGTCTCACCATCCTCTTATCCACCCACCCACCTACCTAACAAACTACTTTTCCACAGATTTCTTCCCTAAGATGCTGAAAAATGAGACCACCTTCTTGTCCAAGACTGCATCCACCACTGGTTTGCTCTGGGTCCTACGTTATTCTCTTAGATACCTTGATTTTATCACCTTCTTCACTGTATATCACAGATCTTAACACATCAGCAAACACAGACCCAAACCAAACTATAAAATGAACAAATGTATCCTTTCTTAAAACTGTTTCCTTTCTGTCCACCTTTTCATAGTTCTGCTTCCTCTGCATCTTCATTTCTGATCCATATCTCACTTGGAATTGGTCTTGAAAAAAAGCACCAGTGACTTCCTACTTGATACCTGTATTTTAAGTTTCTAGGTGACGTTTCAGCATTTGGCGATTGCTTTCTACTTTCATTGATTTCAGTCTCTGATTGTACTTGTGTTTTTTGATACCAGGTGCTGTCTTATTACCTTTTTATCCTCTTCTGCTTACTCATGAAAATGTCTACAATTTCTAGGCTTCCATTTTTTAGCTCTTATTTTATTTTTTAAGATTAAGGATGTAGAAATTTATTTGTGACTATACCTTGTATGCAAAAGAACTAAATTACTCTAGATTTAAGGTGACTTCTTTTCCTTCTTTGCCATACACAGTAACATTTTGCAAGGAGTCCCAATTTTAATAAAAATTGTGAGAAAGTTTATCTCTATTTTTTGCCTCTAGGGTTATCACTGGAGCTTGTTGCCTGCACTACAAATCCACTGCTCCTGGAGGCCATTTTTTCCCATTTTGTTGCCCCTGTTGTCACCCTTGTTGTTATTGTTGCTGTTGTATTTATTTAGATTGTTGTAGGATAAAACAGAGAAATTGAGAGAGGAGAGGAAGACGGGTAGAGAAAGATAGACACCTGCAGACCTGTTTCACAGCCTATGAGGTGACACACACACACACAAATACACACACACACCCCGCAGGTGGGGAGCCAGGGCCTGGAGCCTGGATCCTTTCGTCAGTTCTTGTGCTTCATGCCATGTGTGCTTAACCCCGCTGCTCTACGGTCTGGCCTAGGAGTTTATCTCTTTTTGGTATCTTAATATATCTCTACTTACCTACCTGCCATCCTATCTTATTTTTTATTTTTGATTCATTGTGGCTTACAAAATTTTGTAAGATTACAGGGTATAGCTCCATACCACACTCACCAGCACAGCCCTGTGTCCCCACCCTCACACTTTTCTCACAAAGTCTTAGAAACAGTTTGTTTGCTTCTGATTAGTTTTGTTTGCTTGATTACTTATTTGTTTGGCAAGTTAGTGTGCATCAGTTCTCTAGATTTTACATCTGAGGGAGACTGTTCAGTAGTTGTCTTTCATCTCTTTACTTATTTCACTAAATAGAATCACCTCCAGCTCCATCTATTTTATTCACAAGAACACAACAACATCCTTTTTGACTGCAGAGTAGTATTCCAAGGAGTCTGTATTCTATAACATCTTTATCCACTACTGTGTTTATGGGAATTTAGGCTGCCTCCACTCTTTGGCAATTGTGAATAATGCAGCAATGAACATAGGGGTGCATAGTTCTCTTTGAATTAGTGTTTGCATGTGCTTTAAATAAATGCCTATGAGTCGTATTGCTGGATCATAAAGGAATTCCATTTTTATTTATTTTTTTATTAGTCTTCCAAAGGAGCTGCACCTGTTTGC
Organism: Erinaceus europaeus; assembly: GCF_950295315.1. NCBI lineage: Eukaryota > Metazoa > Chordata > Mammalia > Eulipotyphla > Erinaceidae > Erinaceus > Erinaceus europaeus. Next base: position 56,553 of record NW_026648035.1, on the reverse strand, counting down.
ATTCAACCAGCAGTGTGTCAGAGTCCCTTTTCTCTACAACTTGCCATTTCCCATTTTTTGATGATGCCATTATCACAGGTGTGACACTAGATATTAGTGTAGTTTAATTTGCACTTCTCTAGTGATAAGTGAAATAGAACATATGTCTATGGGCCATGTGTATCTCTTTAGTAAGCTGTCCCTTCAGTTCTTTGGCCCACCATTTTATTGGGTTATTAATTTTTTTCTTTTTTAAAATTTATTTAAGAAAGGAGACATTAACAAAATCATAGGATGGGGGGTTACAACTCCACACAATTCCCGCCACCCAATCTCCATATCCCATCCCCTCCCCAATAGCTTTTCCATTCTCTATCCCTCTGGGAGCATGGACCCAGGGTCGTTGTGGGTTGCAGAAGGTGGGAGGTCTGGCTTCTGTGATTGCTTCCCCGGTGAACATGGGCATTGACTGGTCGATCCATACTCCCAGTCTGCCTCTCTCTTTCCCTAGTGGGGTGAGACTCTGGGGAAGTAGAGCTCCAGGACGCATTGGTGGGGTCTTCAGTCCAGGGAAGCCTGGCCGGCATCCTGATAGCATCTGGAACCTGGTGACTGAAAAGAGAGTTAACATACAAAGCTAAACAAATTGTTGAGCAATCATGGACCCAAAGGTTGGAATAGTGGAGATGAAGTGTTGGGGGGTACTCACTGCAAACTCTAGTGTACTACTGCTTTCAGGTATATATTTGCCCTAGTTTATGGATACGTGTGAACATATGCTCTATCTCCTGGAACGTGGTGTATATCTAGGTTTTGGGACTTTGTTAGGAAGGGAACCACCTGGGATGGAATTAGAGAATACTATGAAAGGAAAGGTCTCACCTGAGTGATGAAGCTGAAGGGTTCTCGTTCCACACCTGAAGTCTCTGGACACAGTCTGAAGTGAAGCATGCTGGGTGGCACTCGTTGCGTTGATTAGGTTGCAATCAGCAGATGCAATATTATTTGATAAGAATTGGGAGAAGCATATGGGAAAGTGGGCCCTACCCTAGGGTCCCAGGACTGGGGGACGTTTAGGCTCTATAGTGGAAATGGGAGGTTCCTGCTGTCTTAGGGTTCAAGAAGACAATGGATAGTTACTGTTATCATCACATTATTTGGTAATTGGATTAACTTTGTAAAGTCCCTTTGTTAGACATACAAATTTTTTCTTTTGTAGAGCTGTTCCAGTTCTTTATGGATGTTTTATATCACTTATTTGTTAGATGTGTAATATGCAAGTATCTTCTCCAGTAGGTTGCCTGCTTACCTTTCTATAATTTCCTTTTGTGTGTAGAAGCTTTTTAGTCTGATGCAGTCCCATTTATTTACTCTCAGTTTTACTTCCTGTGTCCATGGGATTGAGTCTCCAAATATATCTTTGATGTGAAGGTCCTGCAATGTTTCACCATTGTTTTCTTCTAAATTTTAGAGGTCTAGTATCCAAATATTTGCTCTATTTTTATTTGTTTATGGTGTTAAATTTTGATCTATTTTGACTTTTCTACATGTCCAATTTTCCCAGCACCATTTGTTGAAGAGACCTTCCTTACCTCATTGAATCATTTTGAATCATGGCCCCTTTGTCATATAGTAGGTGGCTGTTTATATGTGGGCTTATTTCCGGGATTTTGATACTATTCCATTATCCAAGTTTCCATTTTTATTCCAGTACCATGCTGCCTTAACTGCTATTGCATTATACTATAAACTGAAGTTTTGGAGCATGATGCCTCCATTCCCCCTCCCTTTTTTCCAGAAGTGTTTTGGCTATTCCTAGTTTTTTGTGGTTCCACACAAATTTTTGACAAGTTACTCATTTTATTGAAAATGCCATTGGGATCTTGATAGAGATTGCACTGAAACTATAGATTGCTTTTGATAGAATGATTATTTTAATGTTTATTCATCCATTCCAGGAACAAAGTGTTTTTCTATTTCTGTATGTCCTTTTCAGAGTCTTTTAACAAATTTCTATAGTTATTCTTGTAAAGGATATAGTTATCCTTCATATGCTCTGTGTGAGATTCACTCCAAGTTATTTTATCTTTTTGGGTTCAATTGTAAGTGGGATAAAGTTTTTCATTACCCTTGTTTGCCTGTATCTCATATTTATACAGAAATGCCATGGATTTATGTATATTGACTTTGTATTCTGCTACTTTACTGAATTTGTTATCTCCAGTAGTTTTTTAGTGGCATCTTTGGAATTCTTTGGGTAAATTATCATCTCATTAGCAAATTGTCATAGTTGATTTTTTTTCCCTTTCCAATCTGTATACCTTTGATATCTTTTATCAGATCATAGTGGCAAGGACCCCAAGTGTTATGTTGAATAATAGTGGTGATAGTGAAGATCGTTGTCTCATTCCTGAATATCGGAGGAAAGCTTTCAGCTTTTCCCCATTGAGAATGAGGTTACCTGTGGGTTTGTCATAAATGGTCTTTATTATGATTAGGACTTGTCCTTCTATTCCCAGTTTCTGGAAGGTTTTTTATCATAAATGGATGTAGGATCTTGTCAAGTGCCTTTTCAGAATCATTTGGTATGATCATGTGACTTTTCTCTTTATTTTTGTTAATATGGTGGATTACATTGATTAACTTACATTTGTTGAACCATCCCTGCATCCCAGGGATGAATATTACTTGGTCTTGGTGAAGTATTCTCGATATGTTGTTAGATTCAATTTGTTAAGCTTTTGTTGAACATTTTTTACATCAATGTTCATCAGAGATAAAGGTCTATAATTTTTTTTAGTAGAGTTCTTTCCTGCTTTGGGGATTAGAGTGATGCTTGCCCCATAGAACATGTTTTGGAGTCCTCTTAATTTTCTGGAATAGTTTGGGGAGAATAGGTGTGTGTGCTTCTTTGAAAGTCTTGTGGAATTTGTTAGTAAAGTTATCTGTGCCTAGGCTTTTATTCTTGGGAAGATTTCTGATGACTGATCCAATTTCTGTACTAGTGATTGACCTGTTCAAGCTATCGACACCATCTTGGGTTAAGCTTGGCAGGTGGTATGATTCTAGGAATGCATGCATTTCCTCTAGGTTGTCCAACTTATGTGCATAGAGATGTACATAATATTCATGTATTTTCTTTGTTTTTTAATTTAATTTAATTTGATAGGACAGAGGAATTGAGAGTGAAAGGGGAGATAGATAGACAGACAGACAGACAGACAGAAACCTACAACCCTGCTGTACTGCTTGTGAAGCTTCCACCCTGAAGGTAGGTACTGGGGGCTTGAACCCAGGTCCTTGTGCACTGTAATATATGCACCACAGCCTGGCATTTGTATTTTTCTTTGTATCTCCCTATCTTTGGTTGTAATATCATCTCTCTTATTCCTGATTTTTTATTTACATTTTTAAAATAATTTTATTAGTGATTTAATAATGATTGACAAGATTGTGGTATAAGAGGGGTAAAATTCCATAGTTTCCACCACCAGACTTCCATATCCCCTCCTCTCCATTGGAAGTTTCCCTATTCTTTATCCCTCTGAAAGTATGGACCAAAGATCTTTATGGGGCACAGAAGGTGGAAGGTCTGGCTTCTATAACTGCTTCTCCGCTGGACATGGTGTTGACAGGCCAATCCATATTCCCAGCCTGTTTCTCTCTCTCTTGCTTTTTGTGAATCTATCCAGTAGCTAATCTATTTTACTTACCCTTTTGAAGAACCAGCTATTGTTTTCATTAATCTTTTGGATAATCTTTCTGGCTTCTATTTTATTAATTTCTGCTATAGTTTTGACTACTTCCTTCATCCTATTGACTTTGGGCTCTCTTTGCTGCTCCTTTTCTAGTTGGTTCAGTTATGATGTTAAATACCTTCACTGTTTGATAATGTCATCCTGCATAGCTATAAACTTAATTTTTAAAATTTTTTTATTTATAAAAAGGAAACATTGACAAAACCATAGGATAAGAGGATACAGCTTTGCACAATTCCCACCACCAGAACTTTGTATCCCATCCCCTCCCCCTGTTAGCTTTCCTATTCTTTAACCCTCTGGGAGCATGGACCCAAGGTCATTGTGGGTTGCAGAAGGTGGAAGGTCTGGCTTCTGTAATTGCTTCCCTGCTGAACATGGGCGTTGACAGGTTGATCCATACTCCCGGCCTGATAGACAATTTTTAATTATTTTTAATTTTAATTTTTAAGTTTTGCTTTTTTTTTTTTTCAGTGACCCTGACATTGTCAGAGATTGAACTCAGGACCACAGATTGAAAGTTTAACATTTTATTTATCTTGCCACCTCCTGGGGCTCATAGTGAGTTTTTACGAGTGATAAAGAGGCAAGTAAGGCATAACTCAGGCACAAATGGTGCTAGGGATCAATATCAGAATGTCATGTTTTCTTTATTTTTTTCAGCTCTGGCTTATAGTGGTATGAGGGATTAAACCTAGGACCTTGGAACCTTAGGCACGACAGTCTGTTGGCATAATGGTTATGCTATCTCTCCTGCCTAGAACATCATGCTTTCAAGTCTGGTCCTTTAGCCACTGTGCCACCTCCTAGTGACTTGAAGTTAAATAACTTCATGTGATTGTTTGCCACATATCCTTTCTGATGAAATAATCTTCATCTCTTTTGCCCAAATTTATTATTTAATTTTTACCACCAGTGTTACCATTGGAACTTTATCATGACTTTGCCACTCCCAGAGGGAGAGAGAAAGAGACACCTGTAGACGTGCTTTACCAATTGGAAAGCCTCCACCCCTGCAGGTGGGGGCTCCAACCCAGGTCCTTGTACTTAGTACTGTGTGTACTTAACAGGGTATACCTCTGCCCATCCCTCTTAATTTCAAAATATTTTTCTAATTTACATTGACATCTTTAATTTACCCATAGATGAATTAGAGGAATATTGATTTATTTCTCCAGGGTTTTCTAGGTATCTTTCAGTATTGATAATTACCCATAGATAAATTAGAGGAATATTGATTTATTTCTCCAGGGTTTTCTAGGTATCTTTCAGTATTGATAATCTTAAGTGTTAATTTTGTTGTGGCCAGAGAACTACTATATATTCTTTCTCTCCCTCTTTTCCTCTCCCCCTTTACCTTCTTTGAAGATGGAGAAAGAGAAGTAGAGAGAGAGTGAGAGGCCATAGCACTGAAATTTCCTTCAGTTTAGTGGGAGCCAGGCTTGACCCTGGGTCATGTACATGGCATACTAGCACACTATCCAAGTGAACTATTTTTCCAGCCCTGTATAACCTCAAAACATTTAAATTTATTGAGACTTGTTTTATCACTAGTTATGTTCCATTAAAAGAATGTGTATTCTGTTGTCTTAGGTGAAGTGTTTTAGAAATTTTAGCTGGGGTGAGGGGGAAAATGTCAGGCCTGCTGGGCAGATAGCTTGGTAACTATGCAAAAGAGTCATGCCTGAGGTTCCATGTGCCTGGGTTCAATCCCTGGCACTGCCATATGCCATAATAGCTACCAAGCAAAAGCTGAGCAGTGCTCTGGAGTGTGTGTAGGTGTGTGTGTCCTTCTATCTCTCATTAAAATGAATTGAAATTTTAGAAAAGAAATGTCATGTCAAAATTATTGATTTTTCAAGTGTTTATTCTATTTATTTATTAATAAGAAAGATAGGAGAGAGAGAGAAAGAACCAGACATCACTCTGGTACATGTGCTGCCGGGGACCGAACTCAAGACCTTATGCTTGAGAGTCTAGTGCCTTAGCCACTGCACCACTCCCAGACCACATATTCTTTTTTATTTGTATAATTTTTATTTATAAAATGGAAACACTGACAAAACACTATGATAAGAGGGGTACAGTTCCACACAGTTCTCACCACCAGAACTCTATATACCATCTTCTCCCTGAAAGTTTTCCTGTTCTTTATCCCTCTGGGAGTATGGACCCAGGGTCATTATGGGAGGTGCAGAAGGTGGAAGGTCTGTCTTTTGTAACTGCTTCCCCACTGAACATGACCATTGACAGGTTGATCCATACTCCCAGCCTGTCTCTTTTCCTCGTAGGGCAGGGATCTGGGGAAGTGAGGCTCTAGGACACACTGGTGGAGTCAGTCGTCTGTGTATCTTTTTTTTTTTTTTGATATTTATTTATTCATGAGAAAGACAGGAGGAGAGAGAGAAAGAACCAGACGTCACTCTGGTACATATGCTGCTGGGGATTGAACTCAGGACCTCATGCTTGAGAGTCCACTGCTTTATCTACTACACCACCTCGCGGAGCACTGTGTATCTTTTTAATGACTGCATTTCTTTCTCTCTCTCTCTTTTTTTTTTTTTTTTTTTGTCTCCAGGGTTATTGCTGGGGCTCAGTACCTGCACCATGAATCCACTGCTCCTGGAGGCTATTTTTCCCATTTTGTTGCTCTCGTTGGTACCCTTCTTGTTGTTCTTATTGCTCTTATTGTTGGATAGGACAGAGAGAAGTTGAGAGAGGAGGGGAAGACGGGGAGAGAAAGACAGACACCTTCAGACCTGCTTCACTGCCTGTCAATTGACCCCCCTGCAGGTAGGAAGCCTGGGGCTCGAACTGGAATCCTTAAGCTGGTCTTTGCACTTCTGCGGAATGTGCACTTAACCTGTTGTGCTACTGCCCAGCCCCCTAATGACTGCATTTTAACATGGTCTGTATCACTTTTTGAATAACTGTGAGCTTTTATTCTTAGTTATTCATCTTGCACATGTGTTGCATAGGCAGTAGAAAGTCAGTCAGTTGCAACTAGTGGTTGCTCAGTGGTCAGAGCACAAAACTTGGCATGCATAAGGCCCTGTGTTCTGTCCCCACACTCTGTGTGCCAGAGCTATGTTTCGATTACTCTCCTCCATCCATGAAATTAATATGTAAGCTTTTAACAAGAACAGAATCAAGAGGTTGTGTATATTTTCAGTTTCCTTCTATTAATATCTCCTGTCAAGGAACCAGCCTGATTTATGAGAACCTCCAGTGCAGATCCAAATATTTGTTGATTCTCCCAACATAGAAAGAATTATAAAGTTTTACTACCTAGTATAATCAGGGCAATTCCTCAAATTCCCTATCAAGTTGAATCTTGTAAGATGTAGCAGAAGTTTTCATTTTCATGTGACAAAATTAGTATGAAGAATCTTGGCATCTTTCTCATAAACTAATATATTTTAAAATCCTGAAACTTATAACTATTTCAGTTAAATAATTATGATAGTAATGAAATGAATTGTAGTAATAGTTTATATATTTCACAGATTAAAAAAGTAATTTTACATGCACTTAGCTTTATGATTATATAAAAAATTGTCATTTTTTAAAAATTAATAAGCATTGGCTGAAGAAAAAAGACTTCATTGCCATTTAAAGAAGACTACCAACACTGCCTAGGCCCTAGTGCAACTGTTATACTTACAGAGTCATTCTAAGTTTCAAATGACATCCACCACCTTCAAAAGATGACAAAATAAAACTGGAACAGTCATTCCTCAGTAGTGTGCTCTTGTTTCTTTAGGACTAGAAGTGGATTTCCTTTCTTTTTAGAAGGGTAGGCATTTGTATTGTGTCAAGATATTTTACAGTAAAAGTTAAGTGCAAGGAGACTTGATATCAACATTAATCTTACAGCCTGTCAGCCACCAAGCTGCAAACACTATCATGATGCCATCCTGACTTCCATGGGCAGGTGACCTCACCTGTGTGTCTTGGAATCCCAGCTCTCCAAGGCCTTACCCACTAGGGAAAAATAGAAACAGGCTGGGGGTATGGATATACTTGCCCACATCCATGTCCAATAGAAAAGCAACTACAAAAGCAAGACTTCCCACCTTCTCCATCCATACTCCCAGAGGGATAAAGAATAGGGAAGCTCCCAGTGGAGGGGATGGGACATAGAATTCTGGTGGTGGGAACTGTGTGGAATTATACCCCTATCATCTTATAATCTTATCAATCATTATTAAATTGCTAATAAAAAATTTAAAAAGATTAATACTCATCATTTAACTAAAAAAAAGAGAAGTCTCTAAATGTCAGTATACAGTATAGATATATTGAAATGTACTGTGAATCAATTTTAGCATGTGTATTATAAAGATATGCATTTATTTAGTCATTTATATCTCCCATTATCCATCTCAATGACCGAACACATGGAACTAAAGACTAGATGCATCTCAGAGCTAAGGATATTTGTCAGTATAAATGTTGCTCTCATCAAAACCCTGTCTATAAATGTACGACAGAGGCCTAACCACTGATAGGGCAAGTAAGGTTAGCTATTTCTTATGATACATTCTTCTTATGTTCATTCACTTTTAGTCTAATTTGATTATGTGAAGTATGAATTAGTTAATCGATGTTGAATTATAAGTATAAACTAAGTGACTTCAACACAAAACCATATTTTTCTTGAACCTCCCCAAATCTCATTTATTCTTATTCATAATTTTGTTTATTAATAGTTTGTTACAAGAATATAAGATTACAATGTACAGTTCTATACCATACCCATCACCAAATTTCTGTATCCCCACCCTCCAAACCCACAAGATAACTACCATAGTTCTCACAAGTCTTACAAACATTTTGCTTGTTTCTGTTTTGTTTGAATGGCAAGTTTATGTAAATGAGACCTGTAAATTCCAAATAAGAATGAAACCATCAGGTAGTTTGTCTTTCAACTCTCTATTTATTTTGCTAAGCATTATCACCTCCAGTTCAATCCATTTTGTCACATAGGACACAATAAAATCTTTTTTGATTGCAGAGTAGTATTCCGTGGAATATATATCCCATAACTTCTTTTTTTATTTATTTTATTTTCTTAAACCAGAGTACTGCTCAGCTCTGGTTTATGGTGAATTGAACCTGGGACTTTGGAGCCTCAGGCATGAGAGTCCCTTTGCATAACCATTATGCTGTCTACCCCCCACAAGCTTTAGCTAGTCATCTGTTGATAGGTATTTAGGATTCTTCCACTCTTTGCATATTGATAATAATGCAGCTATGAACATAGAGGTACTTATGTCTCTTCTAATTACTCTTTGAGTATCCACTGGATAAATGCCTAAGATCATAAGGTACTTTATTTTTATTTGTTGAACTCTCCATACAGTCTTCCAAAGGGCTGTACCAGTTTGCATTCCCATCAACAGTGTAGCAAAGTTCTTTTTTCTCCACAACCTCTCCAATATCTGTCACTTCCTGGTTTGTTGAGGTGTGAGATGGTATCTCAGTGTAATTTTAATTTTCATTTCTCTGGTAAATGAAGTGGAGCATTTATTCATTTGTCAGTGGGCCATCTGTATCTCTTCTTTAGAAAACTTTCTTTGGCTCACTTTTTTATTGGATTATTCTTGCTTTTGTTAATCTGTACCAATTTTGTATACATGTTTGCTATCAGATGTGTGATGTGTAAATATCTTCTCCCATTTACTAGGTTGCTTGGTTATCCTTGTGTAGTTTGCTTTTGATGTATAGAAGCTCGTTAGTTTCATGCAATACCATTTATTTACTCTTATTTTCATTTCCTATGCCCATGGAATTGAGTCTCCAAATACATATTTTATGTGAAAGTCCTCCAAAGTTTCCCCCCGACATTTTCTTATATAAGTTTTAGAGTTTCTTATCTAATATCTAAATCTTTAACCCATTTTGATTTGTGTATGGTGTTAGGTATTATTAGTCTTGTTTCACTTTTTCTACATGTGGCTATCCCATTTTCCCAGCACCATGTGTTGAAGAGACCTTCTTTACCCCATTGAATGGTTTTAGCCCATTTATCATAGAGAGGTGGTTGTATATGTGTGAGTTCATTTCTGGGCTTTTAATTTTGCTTCATTGATCCAAGTTTCATTTTTATTCCATTACAATGCTGTTTTGATTGCTACTGCTTTGTAGTATAAACTACAAAATGCTTCAGCAGTTCATGGCCTTTTGTGGTTCCACACAATTTTTTTTTAATTTTTATTTATAAAAAGGGAACACTGACAAAAACCATAGGATGAGAGGGGTACAACTCCACACAGTTCCCACCACCAGAACCCCATATCCCATCCCCTCCTCTGATAGCTTCTCTATTTTTTATCCCTCTGGGAGTATGGACCCCAGGTCATTATGGGATGCAGAAGGTCTAAACATGGGCATTGACAGGTCAATCCATTCTCCCAGCCTGTCTCTTTCCCTAGTGGGGCAGACTCTGGGGAAACGGGGCTCCAGGACACATTGGTGAGGTCATCTGCCCAGGGAGGTCCAGTTGGCATCATGGTACCATCTGGAACCTGGTGGATGAAAGGAGTTAACATATAAAGCCAAACAAATTGTTGACTAATCATAAACATAAAGTCTGGAATACTACAGATGAAGATTTTGGGGTCTCCGTTTTGTAGATAGCTAGTAGGCATATTTTAGTTATATTCCAAAGGGCCCATGACTATGCTAGTTTTTTTTTTTTTTTTTTTACAATTTTTAGTCTTACATGCTTAGATTGAAGGAACATATACTTAGAGCTATACTATAGTCTATGCATCAAAAAGTTTGAGACATGAGGGTCAGGTGGTAGCGCAGCGGGTTAAGTGCAGGTGGCACAAAGCACAAGGACTAACGTAAGGATCCTGGTTTGAGCCCCTGGCTCCCCATCTGCAGGGGAGTCGCTTCACAGGCAGTGAAGCAGGTCTGCAGGTGTCTATCTTTCTCTCCCTCCTCTGTCTTCCCCTCCTCTCCATTTCTTTCTCTCATCCAACAACGAACAACATCAACAACAATCATAACCACAACAAGTCTACAACAACAAGGGCAAAAAGGGGGAAACAAAATGGCTTCCAGGAGCAGTGGAATCATGGTGCAGGTACTGAGTCCCAGCAATTACCCTGGGGGCAAAAAAAAAAAGTTTGAGACATTCAGTCCACTTTCCCCCTCTCATATTAATTAGTGATTTGTGAGACTAAGTTAATAGGAGTGTACATCAACACCATTCCCACCACCAAAAATCTTTGTCCCTCCCTCCCTAACCCCCAACCCTGCAGTGAAACTAAATGTCTACCCTCACCTCCACCAAGAGATTTTTACTTTAGTGCCATACTCCAAAGTTGACTGATTCAATTTCTAAACTATTGATTGGCTTGTTTAAGCTATCTACGTACTCCTGGGTTAGGTGTAGCAGGTGGGATGATACTAGGAATTCATTCATTTTATCTAGGTTGTCCGATTTATTCCCTTAGAGATGTTCATAGTATTCATGTATGATTCTTTGTATCTCCCCATTTTCAGTTGTGATCTTACCTCTCGTTCCTGATTTTTTTAATAAACTTTTAAAAATATTTATTTATTCCCTTTTGTTAGCCTTATTGTTTTATTGTTGTAGTTATTGATGTTGTCATTGTTGGATAGGACAGAGACAGGGGAAGACAAAGAGGTGGAGAGAAAGACACCTGCAGACTTGCTTCACCACTTGTGAAGTGACTCCCCTGCAGGTGGATAGCTGGGGGCTTGAACTGGGATCCATATGCATGCAGGTCCTTGCACTTTTGCGCCGTGAGTGCTTAACCTGTTGCGCTACCGCCTGACTCCCTCCTGGTTTTATTTTATCATAGCTTTCTCTCTTTATATTTTTGTGAGCATAGCCAGTGGTTTATCTATTTTATTTATCCTTTCAGAGAACCAGCTCTTCATTTCATTAATTTTTTGAATCATAGTTCATTAATTTCTGCTCATATTTTGACTGTTTCCTTTTTCGTACTGACTTTTGGGTCTCTTAGTTGCTTTTGCATTCCTCCCCCCCCTTTTTTTTTCTCTGGAGTTATTGCTGGGGCTAGGTGCCTGCTCTATAAATCCATTGCTTCTGGCAGCCTTTTGTTTGTTACTGGGTAGGACAGAGAAAAATTAGAGAGGAAGAGGAGACAGGGAGACAAAAATTGATACCTGTAGCCCTGCCTCACAGCTTAAGAAGCTTCCTCCCTGCAGATGGGGAGCTGGTGGCTCAGACCTGGATCTTTGTTCAGGTCCTTGCACTTAGTACTATGTGTGCTTAACCGGGTGTGCCACTGCCCAGCCTTTTGTTGCTCTTTTTCTAATTGGCATATTTATGATGTTAGGTAGCTTACTTGAGATCTTCGCTGTGTTGTTACGGGCCTGTATTGCTCTAAACTTCCCTCTTGGTAGCTTTTACTGCACTCCCGCGGATATGGTAGTTGCTCTTTGTTTCCATTGTTCTCCAAGTAATTTTCTATTTCTCTTTTGATTTCTTCATTGACCCAGGTATTACTCAGAAGTGTATTGTTCAGTCTCCATAGTTTGGGTGTTTTTGTTTTGTTAGTATGTTTTTGTCACCTCAATGCCTCAGAAAAGATACCTTTTATGATGTCAATATTCCTGTATGTATTAAGGCTATTTTTGTGTTCCAACACATGATCGATCTTTGAGAATGTCATGTTCACTTGAAAATAATGTATATTCTTTTCTGAGGGATGAAAGGTTCTGAATATATCTGTTAAGCTCATCTCATCTATGACTTCATTTGATGCCTCTATTTCCTTGGTTTTTTTTTTTTTTTTTTTTGTCCTGTTGAGCTGTCTTTTTCTTAAGTGGTGTCTTGAGGTCTCTAACTAATACTATGCTGCTGTTGATGTCTGCCTTAAGGTCAGTAAGTACTTTTTTTTTTACATGTTTTGGTGCATGCATATCAGGAGCATATAAAAGATGGTTATGTCTTTCTGTTGAATTTATCATCAGACCACTATGTAGTGTCCATGTCTGTCACTTTTCACCTTCTTTACCTAAAAGTCTAATTTAGCTGAGATTAGAATAGCTCTTTTGTTTGCATTATTGGCTTAGAATACCTTTTTCCAACCTGTCACCCAGAGCTTCTGTTTGTGTTTCTTTTGGATAGAGACTCAGAATAGACAGGTCTTGCTTTTTATTCTTTTTCTTCCCTGTAGGCTATGGGAGCCTGAGGGCTTTTAAACTATAAGTAGTCTTCTTAGCTTAATCACTGACTCCTGACCAAGAGATAAAGCAGGGTGGGGCAGAGATAATCCAGTGGTTATGCAAAGAGACTCTCTCACAGCCTCACCTCTAGGCCACCAGGGTATAGATCTTCTCCTGAGTTTCCTCCTTAGTTCTCTGCCCCTTGGTGTCAGCACAGGGCCTCCTCCCCCACTGCTCCAGATTCTGAGGGCAATAGCAATGGAGACTCATAGTTACATTTTGTGAGTCTTAGGGGAGTCCTCTCCACCCTTCTGCAGTCTTTTGTTGGTGAAACATACTGGAAGTGGTATCTCAACTGGTAATCTCTCCCTAGGCTCCTCTCTGTCCATGAGCCACACATATTTGCACTCACCAGTGATTTGGTGGGTTCCTGAAGTCGTCCTAGTTCTGCCTTGTTGTGATACCAGGTGGTCTCCTTTGGTATTCCTAGTTGACCTGGGAGAGGAGAGGAGAAGGGAGGAGAGGAGAGGAGAGGAGAGGAGAGGAGAGGAGAGGAGAGGAGAGGAGAGGAGAGGAGAGGAGAGGAGAGGAGAGGAGAGGAGAGAAGCATAGCTGCTGCTGCTCAGTAGCCCTGCCTCTGGAAGTCTCCTGGGTCTTGCTTTTTAATCCATCAGGTCACTCTGAATCTTTTGACTGTCAAATTTAAGCTATTCATATTTATAGTGAGTACTGACAGATGTGGTTTGCTTTCAGCCATTCTTATTTTTGTTTTGAGGTTGTTTTATGTTCTTGTTGACTCTTTTCCTGTTTGTTTCTGCTTGTTGTTTTATATGGATGGTTTTCTATAATGGTTTTGCCTACTGTATATAGGTTTCCTACTTGTCTTTGTGTTATATCTTCTTTTGTGGTTATCATGAATGTTGTGTCTAACAATATGAGCCTTTTACAAAAAAAAAAAGTCTTTTTCAAGTTGGCCTTGGTTCACCAACATTGTACTGTGCTCCTCTATTTTGCTTTCCCTTTTCCTGTGTCTGGCTTTCTCTGTTACTGTGTTTTCCTGGTTCTATTCTAATGCTGATCATCTCATTAAAAGTAGGAATTCCTTTGCTTCTTTTTATGTGGGACTCCTCTCAGTAATTCTTGCAAGGCAGGTTTGGTAATGGCAAATTCCTTCAGTTCCTGAATGCTTGTAGAGATCTTTATTTCTCCCTTATACTTGAAGAATAATTTATCAGGATACAGAATAGGGCCCTGCCAGTGGCACACCTGGTTAAGCGCACACATCACAGTGCACAAGGACCAGGTTCAAACCCCTGGTCCCCACCTGCAGGAGGAAAGCTTCATAAGTGGTAAAGCAGTGCTTCAGCTGTCTCTCTGTCTCTCTTCCTCTCTATCTCCCTCTTCCCTTACAATTTTTGTCTATCTATACAGTAATAAATAAAGCAATATTTAAAAAATTATAGTATTTGTGGCTGGCAATGCTTATCTTTAAATACTTTGAATATGCCATTCCACTTCCTCCTTGACTCTAGGGTTTGTGTGAGAAGTCTAATGAAAGCTTGATGGTTCTGCCCTTATATAAGATGATCTTCCTTTCCCTGGCAGCCTGTGATATTTTTTCCTTGTTCCTGGTCTTGGATAATTTTACAGTAATGTGTCTTGTTATATATTGTTTTGGACTCAAAAATTAAGGTGTTGGGAGTCAGGCAGTAGCTCAGGGTTTTAAGCGCAGGTGGTGCAAAATTAAGGTGTGCCTTCACATTTTTGGATTTGTTTTTTAACCTATATTTATTTTGAACAGGGACAGAGAGAAATTGAGCAGGGAGGGGGAGAAACAGAGGGAGAGAGACAAAAAGACACCTGCAGCCCTTTTTCACCACTTGTGAAGCTTTCCCCCTGCAGGTGGGGACCAGGGGCTTGAACCTGGGTCCTTGCACATTGTTAACATGTGCACTTAACCAGGCTCACCTGGCCCTCTCTGTATCTTTCACTAAAAATAAAAATAATTTTAAATAACATGCAATAAATGTTACTTTTTCCTGTTATGAGATCATTAAATTACTTTTTGTTCTGCTTTTTAAAATGTTAACTAGGTTTTACTTTTTGTTGCAACAGGTATCTTCACACAAGGACAGTTGGGCCCAGTAGACATAATCTTCCAGTACATTCATTGTGATGAGATCTCTGAAGCAATAAACATCTTGAGCAGTATGGACTGGGACAGTCTAGATCACCAATGCTTTATCAGTATGACTGCCATTGTAAACCATCTTCTTAGACAAAAGCTCACTCCAGAAAGAGAAGGTTAGACTTGAAACCTATTTCTCTCTCTCTCTCTCTCTCTATATATATATATATATATCACATTTTAATAAGTTGTTTAGTTTTTGAGGATGATTTTAACTTACAGTACTGATGAGGAAATGGTAAATGGTCTAAATCTGACAAAATCAGATATCATATAATTACTTCCATATAATACTAACTGCATAGTATTTGTCAACATAAAGACTTTTCTGTTTATGTCTATATGAGAATTTACAATGTAGTCATTGTACCTTTCAGTCTAAATTCATATGTGGAATATACTCAAATTTCAAACATTGATGAAGAATGTCATATATTCTTTAGGATTTGATAGAAAAAGGGCTACATGGAAAGATCCTTATTTCTTCTTCACTTTAGACATCAATAGTTTTCTATCATACCCTGAGCCCTTAATCTAGACAATTTACCACTGTGGTGTATGTATGTTTGTATAACAGCCCAGGTTCTCTCTTTTTTTTTTTTTACAAGTGATTTAATATCGATTCCAAAATTTTAAGTTAACGGGGGGTGGGGGGGAGATAATTCCACACCATTCCAACCACCAGAATTCTTTGTCCTCATTCCCTCCAACGGAAACTGTAATAGTTCTCCCAAGTTCGCAGATACAGGTTGACTATTATTTCTATAACTATCTAGCTATATATATATATACATATATATATATATATATGCCCCTTTTTTTTTTCCTATGGTGCTGCCTTCTCTTCCTTTCTAAGTCATACCTACTACTTCAAATGTCCTTCCTTTTTTTTTTTAATGTGTGTATGTGTATGTCCTCTCTACAGGCCCTGATGGACTGGAGTTCAGAACCCTCTGGTCATCATCCCCTACAATTTCTCCTCCTCTGGGAGTATGGGCTAAATTTTTTTTTAATTTCTTTATTGGGGAATTAATGTTTTACATTGCACAGTAAATACAATAGTTTGTACATGCATAACATTTTCCAGTTTTCCATATAACAATATAATCCCTGCTAGGTCCTCTGATGGGCTAAAATTCTTTATGGGCTACATAAGGTCTGGTTTCTGTAATTGCTTCTCTGCTGGACATGGGCATTGGCAGGTCTGTCCATACTCCCAGCCTGTTTCTATCTTTCCCTAGTGGGGTAGGGCTCTGGAAAGGTGACGTTCCAAGACACATTGGTGATGTTGCATGCCCAGCTCTTTCTTGTATTTGTTCTTGTATGAAATCTGCCCAAATCACAAAAAGGCTTACAAAACTGATATTAATGCTAATGGTGCTTTTGGGCAATATCTCAACGTATCTATGAAGATCTATGGGCGGTATCTCAACTCATCTATGAATACTCTCATATTTCTGGAGGAGAAAATATCTTGTATAGCCTGTAGAACACACATAAAAAAATAATATAACTTCAAAATTTTAGAATAACTAGGTATTGCTATAATCTTGTCTGTGTTTATCTCAAGTAAATATGTCTTAATATTTGTACACTCTCAAGATTGGATATCGAGTACAAAAGAAGGCATGAGTCTCTAAAGAAAGCCTTCATGGTATGTAAAGTCTATACAAGAGAGCTTAAATTTTAGCAATGGTGAATACTGCCCCATTCCCCAAAGAGAGGCTGGGTCATCCTACCCTCCCACTTGAGGAAGACTGGTTCTGAAATGAGTGCAGCCTAGAATGTTCCCAGATCTGACCATGAGCTCAAGCTCAAACTGACAAGGACTTGGAGGTTGCACAGACTCCTGTGCTAAATGTGAATATATATGGGGTAGATATATATGGGGTGAATATATCAATGAGGTAGACAGTTAATTGTATATATACTTTAAGTTTCGGGCCTACTCTGTCCTAATCCAGCTTTTTAGTTCTATTCTCAACTCTAACACCATTTTCTTAGACAATATTTTTAGTCTACCTTTATGTTAGCTATCAAGCTCCAACAAAAATTGCTAACCTCATGGGCCCCTAGGAACATTCCTTTTATTTATTTATTTATAAAGAGGAAACACTGACCAAACCATAGGATAAGAAGGGTACAACTCCACACAATTCTCACCACCAGAACTCAGTATCCCATCCCCTCCCTTGATAGCTATCCTATTCTTTAATCCTCTGGAGTATGGACCCAAGGTCATTGTGGGATACAGAAGTTGGAAGGTCTGGCTTCTGTAATTGCTTCCCCACTGAACATGGGTGTTGACAGGTTGATCCATACTCCCAGCCTGCCTCTCTCTTTCCCTAGTGGGGCAGGGTTCTGGGGAATCGGAGCTCCAGGACACTTTTTTTTTTTTTTTACTGATTTAATAATAATCAACAAAACCATAGGTTAAAAGGGGTACAATTCCCACCACCAGAGTCCTGCATCCCATCCCCTCCATTAGAAGCTTTCTTATTCTTTATCCCTGTGGGAACATGGGCCCAGGATCATTATGGGATGCAGAAGTGGGAAGGTCTGGCTTCTGTAATTGCTTCTCTGCTGAACATGAGCATTGACAGGTTGATCCATACTCCCAGCCTGTTTCTATCTTTCCCTAGTGGGGCAGGGCTCTGGAGAGGTATGGTTCCAGGACACATTGCTGAGGCTGTCTGCCAGAGAAGCCAGGTTGGTGTCACGGACTTCCTAGCTTCTCTCCACCCTAAGATCCCTATTCTTATCTGCTCTATTTTTACTTTTTGGTTCCTGTTTATTGTCTAATTTAATTGTTTTGTCCTGCTTTATATCTTACCACCTTTCAGACACCAAGGTTCAGATGCTGCTATGATTCCATCCTCACTTCCCTAGGTAGGTGACCCTACCAATGTGTCTTAGAACTTTACCTCTTCAGAGCCCTACATCCATCAGGGAAGATAGAAACAGGTTGGGGGTATGGATCAACCTGCTAACATCCATGTCCAGCAGAGAACTAATGAAAGAAGCCAGAACTTCTACTTTCAGCACCCCATAAAGAATTTTGGTCCATGCTTTAAGAGGGGGAGAAATGTTAGGGAAAAAAGACTAGAGGGCTCTGAACTCCAATTTCATTAGGACCGGAGAGAGAATTAAAAAAAGGAAGGGCATTCAGAAGTAGCAATAAGTGTATGTATGATTTAGGGAGAGTAGGCAGGACCATAAAAAACATGGCTGAGGTCAGGCAGTGGCACACCTGGTTAAGTGCAGATAATTATGCACAAGGACCCGGGTTCAAACCTCCACTCTCTACCTGCAGGGAGAAAGCTTTACAAGTGGCAAAGCAGATCTCTCTCTCCCTCTTTATTCCTGTCCCCTCTCAATTTCTCTCTGCACTATTAAATAAAGTTAAAAATTTTTGTAAAGATAAAAGAATAAATGGGCAAATATATATAAATATAGAAAAAAGTAATAGTCAAGGCATATCTGTGATCTTGGGAAAACTACTGCAGTTTCCAGTGGAGGGAATGGGGACATGAAACTCTGGGGGTGGGAATAGTGTAGAACTATACCCCTATTATCTCATAATTTTGTAAATCAATATTAAATCACTAATAAGAGAGCTTAAATTTATAGTTAAGGAACATAGAGAATTTTTTTTAATACCAAGATAAACAATTTATTATAGAGAGAAGAAAAATTTCTCATCCAAAATATAGAAATCTGTACAACTTTGCCACAATCAATATACATGAACTGTACAAATTTACACCAGTTCATAATTTACCAAATAAAAGATGACTAACAAAGTTCACAAAATAGATAGTGGTTTGTGGAAAAGACTTTTACCCCATATTAAGTACAAGCAAAGTTACAAACCAGGCCTCCACTTTCTAAAAATTATGAAATTTACTCAGTCTTAGAAAACTACAAGCTAGCAAATGTACAGAGAGAGCTGGCTGGTGCTAACACCACAGTTGAAACAGTGTCTTTTTAAATTTTTTTTTTAAAGCCTGTTGCCATGGCAGAATTCTGGTCACTTGCTACTTTCAAGGCCAAAAACACAACACAAGGTCTGACCATTTCCTCAGGTCATGCTTACAGAGTTTGTCTTATGTACATTTTTTTTTTACATATTTAAGTGCTAGGTAAAAGTCTTGTCATAAAATTTCCAGTACTGTCATGTTTAAAACATGGTAGGGACATAGAGAATTTATAACATGGACACTGACACTGATAAATTTCTAGTGAATTTATATTGTGAGATTGCTATGTTATAGGAAAGATTGTTAGGTAATTCACAATTGTGCACTATCAGATCCTTGCTTAATGAAGAATATCTTCAAGTTTCTATATTGGGTAGATAGGAAATAAAAAGCTTGTCTGATACTAGGCTATTAAAACAAAACACTTGCTTGATGCTGTGTTATCAGAGTATGTATATTTTAAGTAATTGTATGCATTTTTCTCCCCCATAACTCCAAAACACATTTCTGAAACATTCAGAATTCCTTTCTATTGAGATTTATTCTATCTGAAGCTAACAAATTTGAAATGGTAATTTGCTTTCCTTTTATTAGTGGAACCCAGTGAGCTCTCTTATTTGTTACCACCTTGTGGTTATCTTTGAGATCTTCACTTCTGCTTTAAACATCAAGCTGGGCTATCTAATGAATCTGTAACTGTGCTGGGAGTTACAAGTATTCCATGTAGGCTTGAACATTTCAGATGTACGAAACATGCTGTCAAGAAAACAAGCAATGGCAAGAGAATCTGGCTTGTTTTCACAATGGCATTGTTGTATTCAGTTTTAATCTAAATTGACTGCTGCTTTGAAAGAAAATACCCCTAAAGTTCATCTGTCTAGATTTGAGATTAAAAAAAAAAATCACCAACAGCTTAGCCACGTCCATAGCAATTACTCTGATGAGGTACTTAATACTTTCAAACCCAAACATGACTAAAACCAATGGATCTTACTAAATAAGGGGTGGCTTATTCAGCTCAGTGCTAGTTGCATAAAATCAGTGGCATCTTACTGTGAACCATAGTGTTCTCATACATACTCATACTCTCACCACTATGGTAATTACATAACTTTCATGTATTTCTGGAACAAAACACTACCCTATAGGCATGTGTTGGTAAAATTATGAAGTAGACAAAAAAATCATATATATATATATATATATATATATATATATATATATCCTTTTCTCTTGGTCTCTAGCCCCTTGATTTATCAAAACCTGCTCTCTCCATTCCTTCTTTTTTAGGAAAGTGTCAACTGACCAAGAGCAGATTAGCATATCATCCCTCCCAGGGGTGTTAGCTTTCATTCATGAACAAAAAAGAACAAAACCAAGAATTTTATTTTATTTAGGATTTAGAGAGGGTTTAATGATGTTCATTTTTTGAAAAAAATATAATGGATATTACCCCCATAAGACCATTTTATGTGCATAATTTAAAAATGTGTATAATATAATATCAATTCCTGATGCAGAAAGTTTAATTTTCTCCTTTCAGCTAAAAAGAGTAAAGTTTGAATACAAAGAGTTTACAGGAAACAGTATTGATAGTTGAAACTGTGTTACTCAGATGAGTCACTGTTTTAATTACCCATTTGTGGTGAGAGGTTGGTTCATTATGGATTTCTTCGGTTTTGACAGCTTTTTGTTGCTCAGAGTCATTGTCAGCTTTGCCTCAAGTGAAAGTTTATACACAGGTTTGTTTTTGTACCAGCTGCCATATTTTAATTTCATCTTTCCTGCAACAAGCTCACATTTCATCCAAGTTTGCAAAACCTGACTGACTGCAAACATGAGTATTCTGTTGTAATTGAAGGAGTTTCTCTTGTTTTAGTCTGCTATGTTTGAATTCCACAGCACAGCTTGAGGCAAGCCTTGGAACCTTCTATGCTCCAACAAGACCACTTCTGGATACAACGATATTGAAATATAGAGACCAAATTAGCAAATATGCGAGGAGATTTTTCCATCACTTACTCAGGTGAATATTATATCTGGATTGGGATAAACTGATTACCTATTTAATCAAAATATTCTGTAGTATGATAGTTTTCTATAGCCCTTACCCTAACAGAAAAACACATCTTGTCTTGATACTCTCTCTATATAAATAATTCTTATTTTCCATTTAAGGAATATATTTGAATATTGTCCAGGGATTTTATGTCATCAGTATGCATTAATACAACATCCCTTTTAATATGAAAGTTAAATATCAGCAATGTGAGGCCCGTTTTTAAAATATTAATTTAGAGGGCTGGGCACTGGTGCACCCAGTTAAGCACACATATTACCAAGCTCAAGGACCTGGGTTTGAGCCTCTGCTACCAACCTGTAGGGGAACCACTTCATAAGTAGTGAAGCAGTTCTGGAGGTGTCTCTCTGTCTCTCCCTCTCTATCACCCCATCCTCTCTAATTTCTCTCTGTCCTAATTAAAATTAGAAGGAAAAAAGGTGGGAAGTTGGCCATCAAGAGCAGTGGATTCATAGTGCTGGCACCAAGTCTCAGCAGTAACACTGGTGACAATAAAAAACAAAATAAAACTAATTTAATAATTTTCCTAGCAGCAGAACTTTTAGTTTTAAGTGAATCTAAAATATGGGGTGGAGGTAAATAACATAATGGTTATGCAAGGAGACTCTCATGCCTGAGTCTCTAAAGTCCCATGTTCAATCCCCCACACCACCATAAGCCAGCAGAGCTGAGCAGTGTTCTGGTTAAAAAAATAATAATAATAAATTAATTAAAAAATTGTCCTGTAAAGTTCTAAAAAATTCATTGACTTTGTTTCATTTCAGACTTACTATAGGTTTGTCCATTGCCCAATGACATATTATGTTAGCTTTACTACTATCTCCATTTTCTTTTCTTTGAATGGGCATTAAACATTCCTTTAACCTTAACAATTATGTGAAATATTAGATGATAGGAAAATTTGATAGACGTTGAAGGATAAGTACCTATGTGTAGATGAATGTAGGTAGTAAGGAGATAGATCTATATAGAGACAGACCTGCTAATAGATACATATAAATATGTCATTGCTATAAATAAAAAACAAGGAAGTGATTAGCATGAAACTTAGATTTGTATGGAATAGGTTAAGAGAAAAATGATAGGAAGAGGCATAGAGGAGCCTCCAAATGATTAGTAATGTTCCATATCTTAAAATTACTGGGAGTATTAACAAGATACACTAAAAGTTATTATTTGGGGTTGATAAGGTCACTTATCTGGAATAGAAGCTGCTTTGCTATGAGTAACCCAGCTTCCAGCCTGGCCCCACCACACTAGGGAAAGCTTCAGTGTTACCTTTCTGTCTCTGTTTGTTTTTGTTTTGTCTTGTTTTATTTTTTTTAACTTTTTATTTTTATTTTTTATTATCTTGTTTATTGGTGAGAGAAAGCCAGAAATTGAGAGGGAAGGGTAGATAGAGAGGGAGATAATCAGAGAGACACCTGCAGCCCTGCTTCACCACTCTTGAAGCTTTCCCCCTGCAGGCGGGGACTGAGGTCTCGAACCTGGGTCCTTGCACATTGTAATGTGTGAGCTACTACTCAGCCCCTATCTGTCTCTGTTTGAAAGAGTGAACCCAGAGCAGTTTTTTGTTACAAAAAAATTAATCTCTTAGCTGAATATTTTACACTTTGTATACTTTTATATATGATATATTTTATAATCAAAAATATAGACTTTCAATGGATTGGGAAGACAGAATAATGGTTATGAAAAATATTTTTATGCCTGAGGCTTTGAGGTTCCATTTTCAATTCCCAGCACCACTATATGCCAGAGCTGAGCAGTGCCCTTGTCTTTTTTTCTGTATATCTTTTTCTCATTAAAATAGTTGCTAAGCTTATGAAAAAGAGGAAAGAAACTTTTCAACTTCATGTACAAAAAAGTATTATACTATGTTCAATTTAGAGTTTGAGTTTTCCGTTTGTTTTTTTTTTTCTTTATGCCTTCAGGGTTATCACTGGGGCTCAGTGCCAGCACTATGAATCCATGACTCCAACAGCCATTTTTTCCATTTTCCTGGATAGGACAGAGAGAAATTGAGAGGGAAGGAGAAGAGGGGCTGGGCAGTGGTGCACCGGGTTAAGTGCACATAGTACAAAGCTCAAGGACCTGCACAAGGATCCTAGGTCAAACCCCTGGCTCCCCACCTTGCAAGGGGGAGGGGTCGCTTTGAAAGTGGTGAAGCAGGTCTATACACCTATAGACTTTCTCCCCCCCCCCATCTTTCTCTCTCCTCTCAATTTCTCTCTGGCCTATCCAAGAAAATGGGAAAAAATGGCCTCCAGGAGCAGTGCATTCATAGTGCTATCACTAAGCCCCAGTAATAACCCTGGAGGCAAAAAAATAAAAGAGAGAGAGAGAGAAAGAAACATCTGCAGATATGCTTCACTGCTTGTGAAGTGTATTTGCTGCAGGTGTGGAGCTGGGGGATCGAATTCAGATCCTTGTACTTAGTATATACTATGTGCGCTTAGCTTAACCAGGTGCATCATTGCTGGGCCCCCATATTTTAATTTCCTTATAGTTTGTCATTGTTCTTTTTAATTCAAGCAGTTTTACACATAATTTCTTGTTTCTGAGAACAACCTTGTTAAGGGGTTTTTATCATTTGATAAATGAATAAACTGTAAGCAGGTACTTTTAGAAACAGATTCATTTGTAGTAAGGAGGTCTCAAAACTTTACATCAGGCTCAACCTGACACTGTTGACTGGCTACGGAAGAAGGGCAAACGCTAGAAGAAGAAGCTTTTGTATATGTTGAAATTTTGGTCCAGTTTCATTCTTTCTTATGTTTCAATTTTCCCAACATCATTTGTTGAATAAATTCCCTTTTTTCTATTTGATATCTTGAGCTCCCATGTCAAAAATTAGTTTACCATAGTTATGAGGGTTGATTTCTGGACTTTTAGTTCTATTCCACTACTCTGTGTGTCTGTTTTGGTTCTAGTACCAGGTCATTTTGATTATATTTGCTCTGTAGTATGTTTTGAGGCCAGGAAGCATAATGCCTCCATGCTTGCTTTTTTCCCTCAGGATTGCTTTGGCTGTCCTGAGTATATTCTGTCTCCAGATAAACTTTCGTATCTTTTGTTCTCCTCTTTTGAGGAAATTTGGAGTGACCTTCTATTTCTTTATATCTTTTTATAGTTCCTTAAGTGTTTCATAGTTTTCAGTATAAAGGTCTTTAATTTCCTTTTTGGGTTTGCCCCCAGATGTTTGGTTGTTTTCGCTGTTAATGGTAAACAGAATCGATTCCTGTATTTCTTCTTCAGGTTTGTTGTTTGCATAGGAATGCCATTGATTTTTGTATATTGATTTATAACCTGCCACGTTACTGTATTGCTTGATGATTTCCAGTTTTGAGCTGGATTGTTTTGGACTTTGTTTGTAAACTGTTAATCATCTTTGAATAGTGAATTTGACTTCTATCTTCCAATCTGTATCCCTTTAATCTTTTTCTCTTGTCTGACTGCTATGGCTAAGACTTCTAAGACTATGTTGAATAGTCTTAGTAATAGTCTAATGAATAGTCATATATGAATAGCCTATATGAATAGTCATAGTAATGAAGACAGTGGGCAGACCTGTGTTGTACTTGGCTATAAAGGGAAAAGTTTTCCCTATAAAGGGAAAACTCTCAGTGTCTCTCCATTAAGTATGATGTTGGCTGTTGGACCAGTTTGAGTAATTTTCCATCTACCCCCATTCTTCTTCATATTTTTATCATCATGAACTGTTATTGGTTCTTGTCAATGGTTTCCTCTGCATCTTTAGAGATAATCATGTGGTTTTTAGATTTCTTCTTGATGATGTAGTAAATCATATTAATTGACGTATATATTGAACCAGCCTCACATTCCTGAGATAAAGTTAATGAAAATTTAAAGAGAATATCTTGCGGATTGATTCTCTTTGGTGGCATTCTAGGAGATTTTTTTCTGTCTTTGATACAGTATTTGAAAAATTACCATAATAATCTTCTTGACCCTTTTGTTACTGCATTCTCTTTTGTCCAGTGTAAAAGAAATTGAATGAATTTCTATAGAGTTGGAGCTAAAAAATAGTTATAACTGACTTTTTTGGAAGTTGTTGAATGTACGGCTCTGAAATTCTTCTTCAAATAATCATTAGTTATTGTTTTTATTTTTATTAAACATAATTTTCTACCATAATTCTGGTTGTTTATTCAAAGTAGCTTTACACTATGATTTTCTCTTGCACATAACTCCCCACTGTTTTCTGTTACTCTTTTGTAAATGGCATTCTCGGGTCTTGTTTCATAGCCACGTATATGAGTGAGCTGTGTCTTCAGACTTGATAATCCTGATCAATGTAGTTATTGACCTCAAACCCCAGGGAGGGCCTGACTGATGACTTCATCATGCTTTTTGTCAGGTCTCACTCTCTTTAGTTTATCAGTGGGCAAAAAACACTTGTATATGTTCATATTAGTTTATTAAATAACTGACCTTAAAGTGCATTTGACTATAGAACTTGGCAGCACTCTGTTAGTACTAGATGTGGACAATTCTGTTACAAAGTTAGTTGCAAGAAAGCTATGAAAGGAAGACAGTCTTTACCAACATAGTAAAATAAAAAAAAAAATTACCATATAGTGAAGGACATCCATGACATCCATATTGACTGCTAAGACACATATGATAATTCATGGCTATTGACACTTCTGAACACTCTATAAAGCCTAGGAGAAATTCTCCCATGTAGAAATAATATGTGATTTTCCCCACAGTTTAATGAAAATTGCCATCTTTCAATTTCTAAACCATAGTACATATGGATATACAACAATGATTTATTCAACCATTCTCTGTATATGGACATAGACTAGTTCCAATTTTTGCTGCAATAAATCTGTAGTAAATATTGCCTTATATCTATGATGACATATATATGTATTCATATACAAGATTACATGCATATCACCTATGTACAGATAACTTTGAACATTGTCTGATTATTTCCTGAGAAATTCCTTTAAGTGAAATTATAGTCAAAATTTTTTCACATTTTTAAGTTTCTTTACTGTATTGGCAAATGTCCCTGTTACTATTTTGCAAAACTACTTACATTTCACCCAAGGTTGAAAAATCTTAAAATGTTGGCAGTAAGGGAAATTTGATAACTTTAATTTTTCTTTTTTGTATATATCTATTTTTCGTAGCAGTTTTTGGTTAATAGCAAAATTAGGTGAGCAGTATAGAGCTAGCTTATTTTCTGTCCTTATCTTAATTAATTTGAAGGAGAGAGAAGCAGAGTACCACTCTGGTGCACGTGGTGCTGGTGGTCTAACTCAGGACCTCATGTTTGAGTGTGTACCACTTCTAACCACTACACCACCTTCCAGGTCACACCTTCTTTAATTTTAGTTTTCTTTTTACTAGATATACAGACTGTAAGGATTTCCATATTCATGTATGTATATGAACTACTTGTGTTACGTGAATGCCTATCATTTAATGTTTGCTGGTAAAAGCTGAGGACTTTAGCCACATTTTGCCTAATCTTTACATGCATGTAAGTAAACTTGTATGTTTTAAAACAGAATTTTCAGGAAGATGAAGTTACTTGCTCAACAGCTACATACAATATGTGGCAAACTAGTATCCTAACATAAGTCTGTCTGATTTCAAAGTCTGTGACCTTCACTATCAATACTAGGAACAAAACCGCCTCAGGAGATAAGGACTCCTTTTTTTCTAGATTTGACAAAAGTATTCTGGATAAACAGGGAAGTGTGTAGTTTAAAGGGTAACAATTTAACGGTTGCTGTCTTTTTTAGTTTTTTTTTTCCATTTACTTATTTTTTTCCCCATTTTATGGAGAGGTAGTAAATGATTTACAGTACAGTTGACACATTGTACAGCTTCTTATTTCCCCAGGATATGTATCTGCAGAACACTCTCCTCTCTGATTTAAGATCTTTTCAATTATCATACATCAGAATGCCAAGACGTCCCTGCCATTCCCAACCACTACTTCCACAGACTCTTTTGCTTTGGTGCAATATACCCCAATCAGTCCAAGTTTCGCTTATTTGTTGAGCTCCACCTGAAGTGAAATCATCTGCTTTTGTCCTGTTTTTTGGCTTATCTCACTTAATATAATGCCTTCCAGTCCCATTCAAAATGAGGAAAAGGAGATGAGTTCATCATTTTAAACATCACTTAGTTATTTTTAATATGGGTTCATTTTCAATTTGTATGTAAGGAAACTGATACCTACCGCATTGGAATATTGTGAGAATTAATTGAATAATCTGTATAACAAAAAGTTACAGTATAATCGGCCACATAATAAGATCATAGTGAATGCTTTCATTGACTATCATGTAGAGATTTAATAATTTTATGGTGAACTAAATGATCTTTTAGAATCATTGTTTTCAATATTTATTTCATTATTGCCATGCAAGGAGAACATGTATTTAATTATATTCCTAACACAGTAAATCACATAACAGGCACAAGACTTTCCAGGTCAAAAAACCCACAAACTATAACATCCAAAATTGATATTTTTTAGTCCCTAAAAGTCATGTTTTGCCCTTTTAAAGTGATAGTAGTCCCATGAAGACTGTGTAAAAGATAATATCTCCATTTATAATTAAAAATCAATGCATTAAGAGAGCTAGAGTACTTTTGGGGGGGGAGGAGTGGGATTAGGTAAGATTTCCTCTTTATTTTTATTCAAGACTGAGTTATTGATCTTACTTTGTCATACTCTTTTGACTACAGAAATAAAACCTCAGCTCCCCAGACTTTTATTATTTAGTGGGTTCTAAGTAAACACAATATTAACAGTATCCATCATGTAGATCATAATTGTATCAATAACTGTGCAAAAGAAAAGGGAGATACAAATTCTATTTGTATTGCTATATTAATTTAGAAGAAAGAGTAGGCTAACTAAATATACTTCATAAATACTAGTACTACACTATTGGAAGTTTTATCATATAGGAATGGAGCAAGAGATAATTTTGGCACACTGAACACAGGGCTGTAACAACATTATTTAGAAATTTGGGTCCACATATATTGCCGGGCTAGTGTGAGGGTGTTTGTTCCCGGGCATGTGCTCTCTGGGTGGGAGAGAACTTGACAGGAGCCACCTGGGCTGCTGCTGACTCAGCAACATGGGAGAGAGACCAGGAACGCATGGCAGAGTAGGAAAGCAATGTGTCTTTATTGATCAAAGACAACCCTTTTATATATTTTGAACCGGAAGTGGCAAGTCGGAAAAGGAAAAATGGCTAGGAAAAGGGGGTGGAGAAAAGGAAAGAGTGGGAAGGTAGAAAGCTTCCATAGCAACTTGCAAAGGTTTTAATCACTGGGATTAATTAATACCCTGCAGGCAGGGCCGGTCTCAGGCAAAACAATGATTATGATGATTATGTAAATAGACCATAGTATCAGCAATGGAGGACGGAGGGGGGGGTTGGCTTAAGGCCCGACAATGTATTATTAATAACACCAAATTGCTATGTCTCCTGGAGGCAGTAGTGCCTGGCAAGAATAAAGAGTTCTAAGCAGTATATAAACAAATTCCAGAAGGGAATCTTTGTGTGTGTGTGTGTGTGTGTGTGTCAGTACATTTCACTACATTATTTTTATTTACACATCCAAGTTATAGAGACAGACATGATTAAAAGTTAAGTGGCCACAATTCCCAGGTTCTCTTTTGCCTTCACTTCTTGATAAAGGAGTTATTTATTTTTATGTTTATATCTTTATTTTATTTATAAAAAGGAAACACTGACAAAACCATAGGATGAGGGCTAAAACTCCACACAGTTCCCACCACCAGAAGTCTATATCCCATCCCCTCCCTTGATAGCTTTTCTGTTCTTTATCCCTCTGGGAGTATGAACCCAAGGTCATTGTGGGATGCAGAAGGTGGAAGGTCTGGCTTCTGTAATTGCTTCCCTACTGAACATGGGTGTTGAAAGGTCGATCCATACTCCCAGCCTGCAGAAGGGCATCTTTTAAGAGCAGCAATCTCAAGATTATACAACCAAAATGGTGTTTTAAAGTTAGATTACATTTGGGATTACATTTTAAAGTTAAAAGTTTCATTTTTAGAATATTGTAGATTCATAGAAATTTGTAAGAAATGATACAGATCTTAAAACCTGTACTCAAAAGCGCAAGGACCAGCATAAGCCCCCAGCTCCCCACCTGCAGGGGAGTTGCTTCACAAGCGGTGAAGCAGGTCTGCAGGTATTATCTTTCTCTCCCCTCTCTGTCTTCCCCTCCTCTCTCCATTTCTGTTTGTCCTATCCAACATTGACGACATCAATTATAACAAAAAGAACTACAATGAAAGAGAAGGGCAACAAAAGGGAAAAAATAAATAATTAAAAAAAAAAAACCTATACCTAAATTTCCTCAATAATAGTATTTTGTAAAGCTAACACATCCAGCACGCTGGCATTAACACAGCCAGGATAGAGGACATCTCTGCCACCATGAGGATCTCTTGTGTTTCCCGTGACTACCACACTTATTTCCCTCCCACTCCCCTTTTTTTCTAAGCCCCTGGTAATCACAGATTTGTTCTCTGTATAATTTAGTCATTTGAAAAACTTAAATAAATAGAATTACACCTTAACCTTTTGGGATTGGCTTCTTTCCACACATAATTCTCTGGAAATTCATACATGTGTTAATGAAGTTTTCTTTCTTTTCCCATTATTACATAGTATTTTCTACTATGCATTTACCATAATTTATTTTACCATTCATACATTGAAGGACATCCAGATTGTTTCCAGTTTGGGACTGTCATGAATAATGCTGCTTTAAACATTTACACAGGTTTTTATATGAATATAACTTTGCATTTCTCTGGGATAAATGCCTAAAATGTGTTTGCAGTTATGTGGTAGTTGTAGGTTCAGTTTTCTCTAAAAATGACAAACTTTTCCACAGTGTCTGTATCTTACGTTTCTTGCCAGAATTTGATATTTCCACTTGTTTTTTTTTTGTATTTTTCCTCTTCTAAGAAGTGTGTAGTGGTATCTCCTTGTTGGTTTAATTTGCATTGCTCTAGTAAATAATGGTATTGATTTTTTTGTTGTTGTTTTTGTTTTCCTCCAGGGTTTTTCACTGGGGCTCAGTGCTACACTACATATCCCAGTAACTTTTTTTTTCCCTTACATTCGATAGGACAGAGAGAAATTGAAAGGGGAAGGGAGATAGGGAGGGAGAAAAGATACTTGCAGACCTGCTTCACCACTTTGAACATCCCCCCTTCATGTGGGAAGTGGGACTCAAACCCAGATCCTTGTGTGGGTCCTTGCACATAATAATATGTGTGCTTAACCGGGTGCATCACTGCGGCTCCTTGATGTCTTTTTATATAATTTCTGGCAGCATATCCTCTAAAGAAATGTTTCAATTTTTCTGTGCATTTTCAAATTCTTTTTGTTTTATAAAATTCTTTATATACTCTTGATATTTCTCTTATGTCAATTATATGATTTGGAAAAATTAGTATTTTAATTAATTAATTTATTTATTTTATTGGGTAGAGAAAGAAATTGATAGGGAAGGGGGAAGTGGGCAGGGGTGAGCAAGGGAGAGAAACACCACCACCTGGTGCAATTCACTCAGGTGACAAGGAATGAAACCTAATCATTCTATCAGTTTTCTCACCTGAAGATTATAAGCATCATGCGCATCAGTAGTTTGTAAATAAAACTTTAGTATTCATCAGGGACTTGTTAAGATACAGACTTCCCAGCCCTGCCTCCAGAGATTCAGATTTAGTAGATCTGAGGTGGACCTCTAGACTTTGCTTTTTTTTTTAATCAATTAATTTATTTAAAAAAGGAGACATTAACAAAACCATAGGATAAGAGGGTACAACTCCACACAGTTCCCACCACCATCTCTCCGTATCCCATCCCATCCACTATCTTGAGGAATTTTCCCATCTATTCCCATTTTTTCATGGTGTTTTTTTTTTAAATTTATTTTTTATTTAAGAAAGGATAAATTAACAAAACCATAGGGTAGGAGGGGTACAACTCCACACAATTCCCACCACCCAATCTCCATATCCCATTCCCTCCCCTGATAGCTTTCCCATTCTCTATCCCTCTGGGAGCATGGACCCAGGGTCATTGTGGGTTGTAGAAGGTGGAAGGTCTGGCTTCTGTAATTGCTCCCCCGCTGAACATGAATGTTGACTGGTCGGTCTATACTCCCAGTCTGCCTCTCTCTTTCCCTAGTAGGGTGGGTCTCTGGGGAAGCAGAGCTCCAGGACACATTGGTGGGGTCTTCTGTCCAGGGAAGCCTGGCCGGCATCCTGATGGCATCTGGAACCTGGTGGCTGAAAAGAGAGTTAACATACAAAGCCAAACAAATTGTTGAGCAATCATGGACCCAAAGGTTGGAATAGTGGAGAGGAAGTGTTGTGGGGGTACTCACTGCAATCTCTAGTGTACTTCTGCTTTCAGGTATATATTTTGCACTAGTTTATGGATACATGTGAATATATGCTCTCTCTCACAGAACCTGGTGTATATCTAGGTTTGGGGACTTTGTTAGAAAGTGATCCACCTAGAATGGAATTAGAGAATGCTATGAAAGGAAAGGTCTCACCCGAGTAATGAAGCTGAAGAGTTGTCATTCCACACCTGAAGTCTCTGGACACAGTCTGAGGTGAAGCATGTTGAGGTGGCAATCGTTGCGTTGATTAGGTTGCGATCAGCTGATGCAACATTATTTGATATGGATTGGGAGAGGCATGCGGGAAAGTGGGCCCTATCCTAATAAAAGCACACAGTAGAAAAGTACTTGCCAGGGGGACTGACTAGAACATAAACAACATAGGGAAAGGCTGGCAAAAAGATACAGACTTTCAGCTACTAGAGTAATAAAGTCTAGATTGTGAGTATAGTTGCTAACTCTGTAGTGTATAATTTGAAATAAGCTTAGAACTCTCTAAGTTAATTTAAATTTTTTTCTCACCAAAGATAGAGGTGATGAATGTGTTAATTACATGGGAGGAATCCGTTCACTACTATATATATATATATTCATCAAAATGTACACTTTAAGTACTGATATTTTTGCTATACTAAGTATTTCACGATGAAAATAGGGTGTGTGTCAATTTATGTCTTTAAGTTCTTTCAGTATCGTTACTGTTGTTGTTGTTTTTGTAGTGCTCTTGAACAAGTCTTTCATTTCCTTGGTCAAAATTTATTACTCAGCTACTTAAGATATTTATTTAGTGCTTATTAACTACTGTGGTGTTTTCATGCAACTGTAAGTGAAACTGATTTTGTAGATTTCCTTTTTAGATTATCACTGTTCACGTTAGAAATATAGTGGATTTCTGTCTGTTGACATTGCATTTTGTTTCTTTGTTGAATTCATTTGCTAGTTTAATACCTTTTTTTGCTTAGTGTACTTAGCGTTAGATCAAAATGGATAATTTGCTTTTGCTTTTCCAATTGGATGCCTTTAACTTCTTTTTCATGACTAATTTCTCTGGTTTGGACTTCCCACCACATGTTGAATAAAGGAGCATCCTATCCTTGTTCCTGATCTTAGAGTTAAAGAATATACTTAAAGATCTTTCGTCAAAGAATATACTGTTTACTTTAGGATTTTTATCTGTGGATTTTATTACATTGAGGCAGGTTATATTAAGATGAGTGCTTTTATCACAAAAGTGTGTTGGATTTTTTCAAAAGCCTTTTCTGTATCAATTAAAATGACCATGTGCTTTTATTCACTTCATTTTGTTCATGTCTGAATTTACATTTTCATATGTTGAACCAGTCTTGTGTTTCAGGAGTAAATCTCATTTATTTATAATGTATAATCCTTCTCATATGCTGCTGAATTTGTTGAGAATTTTTATATCAGTGTTCATAATACTGTATGTTTTAAAACCATTTATTTTGATACCTAGTATAAGTAAATGCATAGTACAAGTTCTGAAAAGACAACCCAACATAATGAAGCTTCTGTCTCTAATTATATGTGGGCTTGGGTCTTGGTGATGAGTCTGAGAGGAATTTTGCTTTATCTGCATTGTTGAATTTTAAAAAGGAGAAGAAATGTGTGCACACAGAATTAAGTTCATAATTAAAGTAAAAATCAAAAAGTATGTTTTGGTATAAAATATTCAGTCTTCTAAGAATGTTTTGTGTTGAGGAAAGAAGAAAACAAAAAATGAAAGTCAGGAGGCCAGGCAGTCAATCAGACACATTATTATGCATGAGGGACCTGAGTTTAAGCCCTGTTCCCTACCTAAAGTAAGCTTTAGCAGGGGCTTCTCCGAGATCCTCCTCCTCCTCTTCTTCCTCCTCCTCCTCCTCCTCTGTGCCTCATTCTCTATCAGAAAGAGAGAAAGGGAAAAAGAAAAATATATGGCACTGGTAACAATGGAGTCATATATATACTAAATTGCAATAACAGTAGAGGTAAAAAAAATAAGTATAGTAAGGATGAATGCCCTCAGGACTTTGCATGTATGCAACACCATTACAGGCTTTCTGATTTCAATTTTCCACTTTTTTTTTTTTGCAAGAAGACAGAGTATGAGACAGAGAGGAGACTAACCACTTCTCCATCTGTAGAGTTTCCATGATGCTGTACCTGCTCCTCCCAGAGGGAAAGAGAGACACCTGCAGCACTGCTTCACCACTCACAAAGCTTCCTCCCTGCAGGTGGGGGGTTGAGGGCTTGAACTTTAGTCCTTGCTTGTACCTGCACTCAACCAAGTGCACCACCACTTGGACTCTAGGGGTGTGTGTGTGTGTGTGTGTGTGTGTGTGTGTGTGTGTTTTGTTTTTGTTTTTAGTGAACCTTGAGGTCCTGATGCATGATGATAGAAAAGGTTCTATGTTACGGGTAAGGGTGTTCCATAGGGAACTGTCATTAGGATAAGAAATTATACCCCTATATCAACAACTGTATTGTAAGCCATTAACCCCTGAATAAAAATGATTTAAAAAACTGACCATTTCTTAGATTATGAAATTTATTGGCATATAGTTAGTTATTCATAGTGAACTCATAATTCTTTGTATTTCTTCGATTTCTAAGAAATTCACTGTAAAGTATGAGCATTAGAAGATGGGTGAGGGAGTCAGGCAGTAGCACAGTGGGTTAAGTGCACGTGGTGAAAAGCACAAGGACTGGCACAAGGATCCCCGTTCGAGCCCCCGGCTCCCCACCTGCAGGGGAGTCACTTCACAGGTGGTGAAGCAGGTCTGCAGATGTCTGTCTTTCTCTCCCCCTCTCTGTCTCCCTCTCCTTTCTCTATTTCTCTCTGTCCTATCCAGCAATGACACAATCGATAACAATAATGATAACCACAACAGTAAAACAACAAGGGCAACAACAAAAAAAAGGAAATAAATATTAAAAAAAAAAGTTGGGTGATACTTTTGTCTGAGAAGTTGTAGTAGTTGTAGGAATGGGGAAAATGTAAAATGGCAGTGAGTATATGAGCAAGAAGTCCACCTTTCTGATCAAGGACTTGGATGTTAGACCACAAACTATCAGATACTTAGAGGAAAATATTGGCAGAACTCTTTTCTGCATAAATTTTAAAGACATCTTCAGTGAAACGAATCCAATTACAAAGAAGACTAAGGCAAGCATAAACCTATGAGACTACATCAAATTAAAAAGCTTCTGCACAGCAAAAGAAACCACTACCCAAACCAAGAGACCCCTCACAGAATGGGAGATGATCTTTACGTGCCATACATCAGACAAATAACCAGATATAATAACCAAAATATATAAAGAGCTTGCCTAACCAACAAGAAAACAAATAAGCCCATCCAAAAATGGGGAGAGGACATGGACAGAATATTCACCACAGAAGATCCAAAAGGCCGAGAAACACATGAAAAAATGCGCCAAGTCAGGGAGTTGGGCGGAAGCGCAGTGGGTTAAGCTCAGGTGGTGCAAAGTGCAAGGACCAGTGGAAGGATCCCAGTTTGAGCCCTCGGCTCCCCACCTGCAGGGGAGTCACTTCACAGGTAGTGAAGCAGGTCTGCAGGTGTCTGTCTTTCTCTCCCTCTCTCTGTCTTCCCCCCCCCTTCATTTCTCTCTGTCCTATCCAATGACAACAATAATAACTACAACAATAAAACAAGGGCAACAAAAAAGAAGAAATAAAATTTTAAAGTTTTAAAAAAGTGCTCCATATCTTTGTCAGAGAAATGCAAATAAAGACAACAGTGAGATACCACTTCACTCCTGTGAGAATGTCATACATCAGAAAAGGTAACAGCAGCAAATGCTGGAGAGGTTGTGGGGTCAAAGGAACCCTCCTGCACTGCTGGTAGGAATGTCAATTGGTTCAACCTCTGTGGAGAACAGTCTGGAGAACTCTCACAAGACTAGAAATGGACCTACCCTATGACCCTGCAATTCCTCTCCTGGGGATATATCCTAAGGAACCTAACACACTAGAAATGGACCTACCCTATGATCTTGCAATTCCTCACGTGGGGATAGATCCTAAGGAACCTAACACACCCATCCAAAAAGATCTGTGTACACATATGTTCTTGGCAGCACAATTTGTAATAGCCAAAACCTGGAAGCAACCCAGGTGTCCAACAACAGATGAGTGGCTGAGCAAGTTGTGGTATATATACACAATGGAATACTACTCAGCTATCAAAAATGGTGACTTCACCGTTTTCAGCCGATCTTGGATGGACCTTGAAAAATTCATGTTAAGTGAAATAAGTTGGAAACAGAAGGATGAATATGGGATGATCTCACTCTCAGGCAGAAGTTGAAAAACAACATCAGAAAAGAAAACATAAGTAGAACCTGGATTGTTATTGGCATGTTGCACCAAAGTAAAAGACTCTGTGGTAGTTGCAGGGGAGAATACAGGTCCAAAAAGGATGACAGAGGGCCTAGTAGGGGTTGTATTGTTATATGGAAGACTGGGAATGTCACACATCTACAAACTATTGTATTTACTGTCAAATGTAAAATGTTAATTCCCCAATAAAGAAAAAATAATAATAAAGGAAAAATGCCACCAGGAGTGGTAGATTTGTCATCCAGGCACTAAGCCCCAGTGACAACCCTTGTGGCAATAAAATATATGTGTATTTGAATAGAGATAGAAATTGTAAGGAAGGAAATCAGGCAATAGCGCAGTGGGTTAAGCGCATGTGGTGCAAAGCGCAAGGACTGGCGTAAGGATCCCAGTTCAAGCCTCCGGTTCCCCACCTGCAGGGAAGTCGCTTCACAAGCAGTGAAGTAGATCTGCAGGTGTCTCTCTCTCCCCTTCTCTGTCTTCCCCTCCTCTCTCCATTTCTCTCTCTTCTATCCAACAACGACGATAATAACTACAACAATAAAACAACAAGGGCAACAAAAGGAAATAAATAAATAAAATTGAAAGGGATGGGGGGAGGTAAAGAGGAAAAAAAGAAGTCCACCTTTGTAATATTCTGGCCTGTTCATCAAGCCCCACTTCTATTCACTATGTAATGAATTAGTAAGCTTCTAGAAAGTACACATTCTTTATCTGCAGAAAAAACTATTTTCTAAATTTTTCACAATTTTAAGGGTGAAAATAAATATTAGAGGTACTAGTAAGGATGGCCAAGTAGGACACAGGGAAAATTCTCATCAAACAGAAGTGGAAACTGAAGTGTTTCCGGTTATGAACCTACCAGTTCATATAGTAGTAATATTTGTTTTTAAATTTTTTAATAATTTTAGTTATTTAACTAATTTATGTAACCTGTTAGTTATGAATACTTAGCACCAGAAACATTTCTGATATATTTTTATCTAAAATCTCATATTTTGTCACAATATCCTAACATAAAGCAGAGAACAGAAAACAGTTTAGTTGTTTCACCGCTCTTCTAGCCAGAGAAAGTGAGATATCTTTATAAATGTTAGAACTCAAACAAAAAATAAAGCTAGCGGGAGCCGGGCAGTAGCGCAATGGTTTAAGCGCAGGTGGCGCGAAGCTCAAAGACCAGCGTTAAGGATCCCGGTTTGAGCTCCCGGCTCCCTACCTGCAGGGGAGTGGTCACTTCACGAGTGGTGAAGCAGGTCTGCAGGTGTCTTTCTTTCCCCCTCTCTGTCTTCCCCTCCTCTCTCGATTTCTCTCTGACTTATCCAGTAACAACAAAAAAACAAGGGCAACAAAAGGGGAAAAATGGCCGCTAGGAGCAGTGGATTCATAGTGCAGGCAGTGAGCCCCAGCAATAACCCTGGAGGCAAATAAATAAATAAATAAAAATTAAAATAAAGCTAGTCTTTCTTACAAAAACCTATGCAAACTACATGTTTATAGCATATTTTATCTCAAGATCTTAAACAAATGAGACTTTTGTAATGAGACACTGACTTCTTAGTACCAGTATAATTGTATAACTAATTACTCTCCCACTACTGTGTTCTCATATCCCCATACTTGTACAAAGCACACACACACACACACACACACACACACACACCAAAATCATTAGAAACATTTTATTTTTTAAAGACTTATTTAGGAAATATTTTACTAGACTATTGCTTTCTTAGGTACAATTTCACAAAAACAAGTGTCGGGACAATTTCACAAAAACAAGTTTCAGGACTCATCCAACACTATATGCCTCACTTTAGGGCTTGGTGCTCCAGTCTCCCCTCACCATTCTCCCTTCTCTGCTCTAGCATCCTCAGACCTGCCAATATAGAACAAGGTTTTTATTAACATTTTGCCCTATCTTTACCCTTGCTTTATGATAAATGTTTTCCACACTGTTGTTTTCCTATATTCAGCAGAACCTACTCTGGTTACTATCCTCGACAGTTGCACTGAAGGCTTCTATGGACTATTTCCTCAGTTCCTCTAAGTGCAGTAAACATTTCACATACTGAAGATCCCAGTAGGTTAAATTCCTTTCAACTTGAGAATATTTTTTCTAACAAAAGAGCAAAAACAAAAATGCATGAGCAATCCTTGTTCTACTTTTATATACTTTTGTTCCCAACTAACATATATCATTTCTTTTCTGCATTATAGGTACCAGAGATTTGAAAAGGCATTTCTGTTAGCTGTTGACATTGGTGCTCGTGACCTGTTTATGGTGAGTCATTCTCAAGTGATGATTTTGTGCCTTCAGTTCTAAGGCTGAGTAAGTTGTCAGCTTTTGTGGCCATTAAAAAGGATTAGTGTCATTTGTGCCTTAGACACATGTTGAGAAAGCATTATAACATCTTGGCTTGTAGCTTTTTCTTCATGGAACTGGTCAATAACCATCTAGTCTCTTTATTGATTTGTTGACATTTTTCTTGCTAGGCCCCAAAGAATTTTTTTATGTTTCCTATGAATTTGTAATTCTTGAACTTTTTCTCTTCATGTGCCTTGATGTGGAGATACGACAGCTATCTAATAACTTAAATATTTTTCTCATCCAGTCTGAAAATGTACATAAACCAGTACAGAGGACAGAACATATTCCATGAATCTTGAATATACTCAGTCATTTAAAATCTAGTGAGAGGGAACATATTTATACTCTCACTTATATATTTGTTAAATAGGTTTATTTTATTTTTTTAATGAGCAAAAGAGAGGTTAGTTCAGCTGTGGCTCTGGTGGTGCTAGTGATTGAACCTGGTAACTTGGAGCCTTAGGCATAAAAGTCTTGTGCAGAAGTATAATGCCATCTCCCCAACCCTCACTTGTATTTTTTAAAGATAATCATGGTACAAAGTGGACCCAGGAGATTCTAAATTTACATATACTTTAGTCTGTCTATATTTTAGACATAGAACAGTACAATGGGCCAGTTTCTTACAGATGCTGTATTCCAGATTTCTCAAAAGTCAGCTTAGATCAGATGGACAAAAGTGAGGTTACGTTTCTGTTCTGCAGAGATTTCATTATTATGATATAGGAAGCAGAAAATTCATGAAAACAACAAAGACTCCTGGAATACTTTTGTTGTTGTTTTACCTGAATCTTCTGCACATCAAAACAGATACTTTGTAGTTTAATTAACTCTTTTATGCTTTAGATATTAATATAGCTTAATGGCACTAAGTCAGTTGTTTTTGAGATAAATCAGTTTGTTTAAACTGTAACATAGCA
Source organism: Erinaceus europaeus (assembly GCF_950295315.1). Classification (NCBI taxonomy): domain Eukaryota; kingdom Metazoa; phylum Chordata; class Mammalia; order Eulipotyphla; family Erinaceidae; genus Erinaceus; species Erinaceus europaeus. The sequence continues at coordinate 17,282 of NW_026648035.1, read as the reverse complement.
TTATTCAGTTAAATAATGCTTGCACTGGTTATGAAAAAACTTTCAAACTTCTTTTAAAATTATGAATCTTGGGTTGTTACTTTTGATTTACAGTCCATTATGTCTAATTGAACAAACATATTCATAAATTGAGGGAAGGCTTCATTCTTTTCACTGAAATTAATGCATGCTGACTTTGTCAGAAATTTAATTCTAACATATGCTAGATTTTCTGACTTGGTTGATTTTCTTTTATCACTACTTTCTAACCCCTTGTACTTACTTCATTAAAAGTAGATTCTGCACTCCATAATGACTCTGGGTCCATACTCCCAGAGGGATAAAGAAGAAAAACTATCAGGGGAGGGGAATGGATATGGAATGCTAGTGGTGGGAACTGTGTGGAGTTGTGCCCCTCTTATCCTATGGTTTTTGTTTCCATTTATCAATAAAAAAATTTTAAAAGGTAGGTTTTCCTCATATTTCTTTGTTTTCATGACTTTAGTCCCACTATTTAAAAGAAATTATCATCTTTATTGAATAGAGATGTTCACAAATTGAGAGAAAAGGGGGTGATATAGAGGAAGGGAAGGGTACTGGGCAGTGGCACATGAGGTTAAGTGCACACAGTAGAAAGCACAAGGACTTACAGAAGGATTCCGGTTTGAGTCCCTAGCTCCCCACCTGCAGGGGGTGGGGGTTGCCTCACAAGCAGTGATCTTCCCCTCCCCCTCTCAATTTCTCTTTGTCCTATCCAAAAATAAATAATAAATAAATAAAATGGCTGCAGGAGCAGTGGATTCATAGGCAAGCACTGAGCCCCAGCAATAACTCTGGAGGAAAAAAAAAGAGAAGAAAAGAGGCAGAGGGATACCTGCAGCCCTACTTCACCACTTGCAAAGGTTCCCCCCTGCTAGTAGGGACTGGGGACTTGAACTTAGGTACTTGTGCATTGTAGCATGTGTGCTTAACCAGGTGAGCTACCACCTAGCTCCAGTCCCACTGTTTTTTCTACTCAAGATAAAAACAGAAGAGCTGTGGGGCTGGGGGGTGGTATACATGTGGCGCACATGTACCACATTTACAATTCAGATTCAAAGCTCTGGTTATTACCTATCAGGGAGGAAGCTTCATGAGTGATACAGCAGTTTGCAGCTGTCTCACTCTTCCTCTTTAACTTCATCTCCCCCTCTCTTTCATTCTTTAACAAAAAAAGAAAAAAGAAATGCTGTCAGAAAGAAAAAAAGAAATGGTGGTAGAGTTGTGCAGGTACCAAGCCCCAGTTATAAACCTGGTGGCAGGGGAAAAAAAAAGTGTTGCATGTTTATTATCTGGCAAACCTTTTATCCCAATATATTACATTCTTCAAAAATTTCTATTATTGGATTCCTTGGGCTGAAGCCCATATCTACTCCCTAGGGGCTGGTAACAGCCTGGCAGTTTGCCAGTTGAGGAGCCACCTCCAGTTTGTTTTAGCAGCAAAAAGACTTCTGAAGTGAGGAGAGGACTCCCCTAAGGCTCACCAAATGCAACTGTGAGTCTCCATTGCTACTGGCCCTCAGAGGCTGGAGTAGCAATGGGAAGACCCTGTGCTGACAGAGAACTAGCCAGAAACTCAGGAGAAGATCTAAAGTAGGTAGTCAAGAGGTGGGACTGTATAGTCGGAGCCTTTCCATATTGTTCTTCTGATGAGAACACTGTGAATAATTGCCTCAGAACCCACAGACCATAAGCAGGATTTGTTAAGAAGCTCACAGGGTCAAGCAGTGCTGCCTGGCTTGGTTTGAGCTGCTAGCAGAAAAGCTGAATTGAGCCCTGGGCTTTGGATCCTTGGCGTGTGAGACTGTCTTTGCATAACCATTATACTACCTCTCCCCTACCCTGACACCATAGACTTTAAAGTAAATTAAATTAAAAAAAGATAGGGATGGACATTACTTAGTGCTCAGAGGATCAGTCAATCAAGAGGACTTAATGGTCATCAACATCTACACACCTAATGAGAGCTCATCTAAATATATCAAACATCTACTGAGAAAGCTACAGCAATAAATTAACAGCAACACAGTAATAGTAATGGTTCTGCAAAAGAAAAAACAAAATCAACATACCTTTAGCCAAGACTCACAAAACAAAAAAGGGAGACGACTCAAATAAATCCCAATAAAGATTGCAAACGAAAGAGATATCACAACAGACACCACAGAAATTCAACGTATCATTTGAGGTTTCTATGAACAACTATCTGCCACCCAGCTAGAGGACCTGCAAGAAATGGGTGAGTTCTTATATACCTACAAACTTCCAAAATTAAACGAAGAACTAGAAAATATGAACAGGCCAATCACAGCCAACAGAATTGAAACAGTTATCAAAAACCTTCCTAATAGTAAAAGTCCTGGACCAGATGGTTTTACAAATGAATTCTACAAAACCTTCAAAGAAGAACTAATACCTCTACTTTTAAAAGTCTTCCAGAAGATTGAAGACACTGGAATAATCCCTTCCAGCTTCTATGAAGCCAACATCACTCTGATACCAGAAGCAGACAGGGACACAACCAAAAAAGAAAACTACAGACCAATATCTCTGATGAACATAGATGCTAAAATATTGAACAAAATTCTAGCCAACCGAATATAGCAGTATATTAAAAAGATTGTTCATCATGACCAAGTGGAGTTTATCCCAGAGATGCAAGGTTGGTTTAATATAAGTAAATCAGTCAACATGATCTACCACATCAATAAATGCAAGACCAAAAACTACATGGTTATATCAATAGATGCAGAGAAAGCCTTTGACAAAATCCAACATCCCTTTATGACCAAACACTACAAAAAATGGGAATAGAGGAAAATTTCTCAAGATAGTGGATTTCATATATAGCAAACCTACAGCCAACATCATACTTCATTGGTGAAAAACTGGAAGCAGTTCCACTCAGAACAGGTACTAAACAAGGCTGCTCACTGTCACCATTACTATTCAACATAGTGTTGGAAGTTCTTGCCATAGCAATCAGGCAGGAGCAAAGAATTAAAGGGATACAGATTGGAAGAGAAGAAGTTAAACTCTCCCTATTTGCAGATGACATGATAGTATACATAGAAAAACCTAAAGAATTCAGCAAGAAGCCTTTGGAAATTATCAGGCAATAAGGCAATATAGTAAGGTGTCAGACTACAAAATAAACATAAAAAGTCAGTGGTGTTTTTTTATGCAAACACTAAATTGGAAGAAGAAACCTAGAAATCAATTCCTTTTACTATAGCAACAAAACAATAAAATATCTAGGAATAAACCTAACCAAAGAAGTAGAAGACTTGAATACTGAAAACTATGACTCACTAGTCAAAGAAATAGAAAAGGACACAAAGAAGTGGAAAGATATTCCATATTCATGGGTTGGAAGAATTAACATCATTAAAATGAATATTCTACCCAGAACCATATACAGATTTAATACAATCCCCATCAAGATCCCAAGCACAATTTTTGGAGGAAGAGAACAAATGCTACAGATGTTTATCTAGAACCAGAAAAGACCTAGAATTTCCAAAACTATCTTCAGAAGAAAGAACAGAACTGGAGGCATCACACTCCCAGATTACAAATTGTATTATAGGGCCATTGTAATTAAAACTGCTTGGTATTGGAACATGAATAGACAAACTGACCTGTGGAACAGAATTGAGAGCCTAGAAGTAAGTCCCCACATGTATAGACATCTAATCTATGGCAAAGGTGGCCAGACTATCAAATGGAGAAAGGAGAGTCTCTTCAACAAATGGTGTTGGAAAAATTGGGTTGAAACATGCAAAAGAATGAAATTGAACCACTATATCTCACCAAATGCAAAAGTAAATTCCAAGTAGATCAAGGATTTGGATGTTAGACCAGAAACTATCAGATACATACAGGAAATTTTTGGCAGAATTCTTTTCCATATAAGTCTTAAAAACATCTTCAGTGATATGAATCAAATTCAAAAGACGATCAAGGCAAGAATAAATGGGACTAAATCAAATAAAAAAGCTTCTGCACAGCAAAAGAAACCACTACCCAAACAAAGAGACCCCTCACAGAATGGGAGAACATAATTACATGCCATACATCAGACAAGAGGCTAATGACCAAAATATATAAAGAGCTTGCCAAACTCAAGAAAACAAATGACTCCATCCAGAAATGGGGAGAGGATGTGGTCAGAATATTCACCACAGAAGAGATCTGAAAGGTCGAGAAACATGAAAAAATGTTCCAAGTCATTGATTGTCAGAGAAAAGCAAGTAAAGGCAACAATGAAATACCACTTCACTCCTGTGAGAATGTCATACACCAGAAATGATAACAGCAACAAGTTTGTAATGACAAAGGAACCCTCCTGCACTGCTGTTGGGAATGTCAGTTGGTCCAACCCCTATGAATAGCAGTCTGGAGAACTCTCAGAAGGTTAGAAATGACCTACCCTATGACCCCGTAATTCCTCTCCTGGGGATATATCCTAAGGAACCCAACACACCCATCCAAAAAGATTTGTGTATACCTATGTTCTTGGCAGCACAATTTTTAATAGCCAAAACCTGGAAGCAACCCAGGTGTCCAACAACAGATGAGTGGCTGGGAAAGTTGTGGTGTATTTACACAATGGAATACTACTCAGGTATTAAAAAAGGTGATTTCATCATTTTTAGCCTATCTTGGATGGAGTTTGAAGAAATCACGTTACATGAAATAAGTCAGAAACAGAAAGATGAACATGGGATGATGTCACTCACAGGCAAAAATTGAAAAACAAGAGTGTTTTCGTAAGAGAAAACACTAAGCAGAACTTGGATTGGAGTTGGTGTATTGGCACCAAAGTAAGACTCTGGGTTGGGTGGGGTAGGAGAGTCCAGGTCCTAGAACAGGATGTTAGAGGATCTAGTGGGGGTTGTATTGTTGTGTGGTAAACTGAGAAATGTTATGCATGTGCAAACTATTGTATTTACTCTTGAGTGTAAAAAAAAAAAGAAATTTCTTTTATTTTGAATGTTGGTTAATGAAACATAACCCTAAAGTTATCATCTAAATGTGTCTTTCCAAATCATTTCTACTCAGCATATATTCTCACATTAGCCAGTGGCAATAGCTACTCTTTTAAATCTCTTACTCCAGATAATCTTATTAATGACAGACTGGCCCTTACCTATTTTTATGGGTATAAAGTAAAATCTAAAGGGAATGATAGGGATACTTTTACCTACTTTATCATTTGTGTAAGTCAACAGTAATTATTCAGAATGCTATATCCTTACTGTTCACACATTATCTGATTATTGGTATTAAGCTTTATCAGTGTGCCTACTGGCTATCTATATATCTCCTTTTTCACTTAATTTACTTATAATTGGATAGAGGCAGAGCAAAATTGAGAGGTGAGGGTAGAGAGTGAGAGAAATAGAGAGATACCTGCAGCTGTACTTCACTTGTGAAGCTTTCCCCCTTCAAGTGAACCCGGATCCTTGTGCACTGTATTGTGTGTGCTTAACCAGGGGTACCACTGCCTGGCCCCTCTATATATCTTCTTTGATGAAGCAAGTTTAAGCTCTTCTCCCTGTATTTTAACGTTTTTTTTCATGAATTTTTAAGTTCTTTATATACCTTTATCATTAACTCTTTGATGTAAGTATATGAGTAATTTACTTCTTTTAGTATTTTTTATCTTAATGGTAATTTCTCTTGTGCAAAGCTTTTAGTTTACTGTGATCCCATTGTTTATTGTTTTTCTTGCTTTTAAACCAAATATATCTCTCGTATAGATGTCATGAAGTGTTTTGTCAGTTTTTTCTTCTATATACCTTATGGTTTCTATTCGAATACTAGACTTTAACCATTTTGAGTTGACTTTTATGTAGTTAAGAATATAGTAACCTCCTTTTTTCATTACTCTGTATGTAGCTACCCAATTCTCCCAACATTAATTAATATAAAGACTCTTTTTGCATTTCATGTTCCTTGATTTTTTATAATAAATTAATTGCTCATTTGTATGAAGATTTATATCTGGCCTCTCAATTTTACTTCATTGATATATTTGTTTATTTGTATTCAAGTACCATACCATTTTGATTAGTATAGCCCTATAATGCAGTTTGAAGCCAGGGAATGTGATACTTCTATTTTCATTCTTTATTCTCAGAATTGCTTTGGCAGTTATATGTCTTTTGTAGCTCTAGATAAATTTCTGTAGAATTTGTTATTTTCTTAAGAAATTAATCAAATGTATGAGTTTATATATAATTAGATAGAACAGAGAGAAATTGATCAGGAACCAGGAGAGAGAGGGCTAGGCAATGGCACAGCTAGCTAAGCACACATATGACCATGCACTAGTATTCAGGTTCAAGCCCTAGCTCCCCACCTGCAGGGAGGACGTTTCATGAGTAGGTCTGCAGGTGTCTATCTTTCTCTCTCCCTTTTTTTTTTTAATCTCCCCTTCTCAATTTCTGTCTGTCCTGTCAAATAAAAATAAAGTAGAAGGAAAAAAAAAAAGGAAAAAATGGCTGCCAGGAGCTGTGTATTCGGAGTGCCAACACCCAGCAATAATCCTTTTGGCAATAAAGAGAAAGATGGATAGAGGGGTGGGGGAGGGAGAGAGAGAGAGAGAGAGAGAGAGAGAGAGAGAGAGAGAGAGAGAGAGCCTGCAGACAGACCTTCACTGCTTGTGAAGTATCCCCCTTGCAGGTGGGAGTGGGGGCTAGAATCTGGGTCCTTGCACATGGTAATGTGTGAAATTAACCAGGAGTGCCACCTCTGGCCTCCTGCTTTTTCTGTCTTTTGGTTGTTGTTTTTTTCCCCTCCTCCAGGGTTATTGCTAGGGCTGGGTGCCTGCACTATAAATTCAGAATCCACTGCTCCTGTGGCCAGTTTTTCCCTTATTTTATTTTATTTTATTTTATTTTATTTTATTTTATTTTATTTTATTTTATTTTTTAGAGGATAGGACAGAGAGAAATTGAGAGAGGAGGGGAAGATAGAGAAGGGGAGAGACAGACACCTGCAGACCTGTTTCACTGCTTGTGAAACGCCCCCTGCCCCCACGCAGGTGGGGAGCCAGGGGCTTGAACTGGTATTTTTGTTGCCAGTCCTTATGCTTTGCATTATGTGCACTTATAATCTGGTGCACTACCACCCAGCCCCTTGTTATTTTTTATAATTTTATTTCCATAGACATGTTAATGATTTATAGTAGCGCTATTGAGATACGGGTATGTTTTCTCATGTCCCCATGATGGTTCTTTGCAAAATACTGTTACTCCCCATTTAAGTCCTATTTCACCATCATGCACCAGAACCTCAGATATCCCCAACTCCCACCTTACCCTTCTTCCCCAGAGTTCTTTGCTTTGGTGCAACATACCACACTCAGTCCAAGTTTTACTTTGTGTTTCCTCTTTCTGTTCTCTGCTTCTTTCTTCTTTTTCTTCCTTCTTCTTCTTCTTCTCCTTCTCCTTCTCCTTCTCCTTCCCCTTCCCCTTCCCCTTCCCCTTCCCCTTCCCCTTCCCCTTCCCCTTCCCTTTCTCCTTCTTCTTCTTCTTCTTCTTCTTCTTCTTCTTCTTCTTCTTCTTCTCTCTCTCTCTCTCTTTCTCTCTCTCTCTCTCCACCCTTTCCCATTCTCTTCCCCTCTCCCTTCCTCCCTCCTTCCCTCCCCCGTCCTTCCTCCCCTTCCCTTCTTATTTCTCTTTCTTCTCAGTGACTGCATGATGCATCCATTGCTCCTGGTGGAGTTGATATTTTTTTTCCTTTAAAAAAATTGATAGAAATAGGGCAAGAAAAGGGGAGCAAGAGAAGGGGAGCAGTCTGCTCTACTGCTCATAAAGCTTACAACCTGCAAGTGGGGACCAGTGCTTGAACCTGGGTCTTAGTGCATGGTAACTTAAGCACTTTACTGGCTACACCACTTTCCTGCCCCTTAACTGACGTTTTTTAAATTTATATCCAATAACTTAGAATGTACATTCCTTTCAAATGTGTGTAGAATATTTATGATCAAAGCATAATAGTAATCAAAACTCAGACTATATGTTGGTCTACAAAATAAAGACCACACACTTTAGAAGACAGCTATATGACACCAAATGAAATACAAATAAGTAACATTTGGATATCTACATAGTTCCATCTATTTGCATAGTAAATACTATTTCCCTGACTCTCTGAATCAAAGAAATCACAAGAGAAATTAGGAAATATTTTGTATTGACTTTAAATATATATATGAAATGTGTGGAATAATTATAATCCACTGTGTAAAATAAGACAACTACATGAGGAAATAAAGGCATTAATAACAGTAAAAGGAATAACAGAATAAGACCATAATTTGGCAAACATCATAGTAATAAGATGATTGAATTTGACAAGAGTAATTCATGGATTCTTTTTTTTTTTTTTTTGCCTCCAGGGTTATTGCTGGGGCTCAGTGCCTGCACCATGAATCCACTGCTCCTGGATGCCATTTTTTCTCCCTTTTGTTGCCCTTGTTGTTGAGCCTTGTTGTGGTTATGATTGTTGTTGTTGATGTCGTTCGTTGTTGGACAGGACAGAGAGAAATGGAGAGAGGAGGGGAAGATGGAAAAGGGGAGAGAAAGATACCTGCAGACCTGCTTCACTACCTGTGAAGTGACTCCCTGCAGGTGGGGAGCCGGGGGCTGAACCACATGCACTTAACCCGCTGTGCTACCACCCAACCCCCATAATTAATGGATTCTTATAACTGAAGGTTTTGGATATACAGGATATTTATTTCATCTTAAAATACTTTTTTCACAAGAGGTGTATTACTTTCAAAATGAGAAATTTACTTGATGGAGGAGGCTGGGAGACACCATTGTTAATCAAAACATCCTATTAGATCAAAATAACTTACTACCTTACATATTACAATAAAAGCATACCTTCTGTGGAATTACTGAGGGAAAAATGCAGATCTTCAATGTAAAATTGTGAGGGAACATCTGTTGAATCCAAATTGAGGTTCATTAGAATTATATAAATCATACTACATAAATTTATATACTTATATATAATATATACTATGCAATGTATTATCCATAATATATAAAGTCATATAAACATAATCACTAGCCCAAACAACTGTTTTACACTAGATAAGCAGATAGAATAAGATATGGATCTCTGGCATACAAATACCATTTCTGATTAAGTAGAAGTAAAACTGTCAGTGTTCATTTAGTAATTTTGCTGACTTAACTGTGCTTATGTAGCAGAGTTACACTAATTATTATAAAAATAAACACTAAAGGGAGTCGGGCTGTAGCGCAGCGGGTTAAGCGCAGGTGGCGCAAAGCACAAGGACCAGCATAAGGATCCTGGTTAGAACCCCGGCTCCCCACCTGCAGGGGAGTCGCTTCACAGGTGGTGAAGCAGGTCTGCAGGTGTCTATCTTTCTCTCCTCCTCTCTGTCTTCCCCTCCTCTCTCCATTTCTCTCTGTCCTATCCAACAACAACAACAACAATAATAACTACAACAATAAAACAAGGGCAACAAAAGGGAATAAATAAATAAAATAAAATATTAAAAAAATAATAATAAAATAAACACTAAAGTATCAAGAGTGCATTGACAACTTGAAATAATCAAGAAAAAATATCTGTGTGAGCACTTTAATCTTTTCTATAAGGTTGTTTTAAAAAATTTAAAAAGAAACAGGAATTTTCACTGTTGTCATTCTTGTCCATGCTTTTCTAGGTGTTATCAGTGTGGGCTGGAAGTAGTCTATTTCAGATGGGTACAGAAATGCTGCTTTTAATTCTGTGTCTTTGCAACCTTATTCTGTTTTTGAAAATTCAGGTGCTCCTACTACTGTGGTATAAAAAAATGCTCATTTTACTGCCCAAGATGGCCTCACTGGTCCCATGTGAGATGGCATGAAGTAGGACTTTTGAACATTCACATGTTGGCATCCATGATCACCTTGGCCATTGGCACAGGGCCAGTTGGAATGTCAACTGGGTGCCATTTGATAATGCTATAAAAAGTCCTTAGCTGCTGCTCTCTAGCCATCTGTGCCTTCCCTTGGCATGATTCTACTGGGTAGTTTGTCTTCCATTGGCATGATTTCTGTATCATGGCTTACATCTGCCGCTCCTAGGCACTTGCTTGGTGATTAAGTTGACATAAAATTGCTTTTTTTGGCACTGTTTTTATATAATTTTATACCTGCTAACTTCAGAAGCAAGAATTACCATTTATTATGTACATTATAATTACAACTTTAAATATTATGACTATAGACTTCTCTGTCCTTTATTGCTTCAAACATATCTTGGACTTCTATAAGTTTAAATTTTTCCCAATCAGAGGTCTCCATTCTGAAGAAGAAAAAAATTAGCTTCTAAGTCAAACATGCCTCTTCTGTTTGAAGGCAGTGAATTAAGTGTTAATATAGCAACCTCTCTCTCTCCTGTGATAAATATCTATAAGTGAAATAAAGTGTGTGTTTACATTTTATAAATAAAATTCAAAACAAGAAAACATGGACCATAAGCTGTAAGGAATCCACAGAAGACTGTGAAACAGGAGTCAGATTAAACAAAAGAAAGTATATAAAGAAGTCTATTCCCCAAGATGAGAGTACCAGTCTCCATGCCCTAAGTAAGGAGATATGAGAAAAAGTCATTCCTGGGAAAGCAAGGGTGAGTGAATCAGAGTGCAGTAGAAAGTAGGTGAGCGGAAAGTAGTCAAAATAAGCAGATACTGATAAAATCCAAGCACTGTTAGAAAAATAAATTAAAATGAGTATGATACAATTGAATTGTGTCCCCATGCCCATTCAAATGTTGAAGTTATAACCTCCCATGTATATTTGCAAATACAACTTCTATGGTGTAAAGGTTACATGAAGCTACTCAACTGGCACCTAACCCAGTAAAACTTGTGGTTTTGGGGGTCGAGCAGTAGTGCAGCAGGTTAAGCGCACATGGCACAAAGCGCAAAGACCTTATGGTGTAAAGATCCTGGTTCAAGCCTCTGGCTCTCCACCTGCTGGGGGGGGGGGTCACTTCACAAGCGGTGAAGCAGGTCTGCAGGTGTCTATCTTTCTCTCCCCTTCTCTTGTCTCCTCTCTCAATTGCTCTCTGTCCTGTCCAACAACAACATCAATGGCAACAATAACAACAAGGTCAACAACAAGGACAACCAAATGGGAAAAAAATGGCCTCCAGGAGCAGTGGATTCGTAGTGCAGACACCAAGCCCCAGCAATAACCTTGGAGGCAAAACAAACAGACAAAAAATATGTTTTTACAAGAGGAAGATACATCAGGATAAGTGTTCAAAGAAGAAAAGCATGTAAGAGAGAAAAGGTGTCTATCTGCATGTGAAGAAAAGAGGTTCCAGAGAAACCAAACCTGTTGATAGCTTGAATTTGGACTTTCAGCTTTCAGTCCTCTTGATTTTCTCCTGGAAAAAGAAAATGTTGTTGTTACTTAAATCACCCAGCCTATGGTATTTTGTTAGAACAAGTCTAATAGATTAATACAAATGGCATAATTTTAAAGTGAAGAACTGTGAAAATACAAGAAAAAAACTTGATTGTTAAGAAGCAAATGGGGAATAACCAAAAGGAAATAATGGTATTTAGAAAATACAAAACTCAAAAATTATTAAACAACAGCAATTACAATGTTAGTGAGTTAGATTAACTTACTGAAAATCAGAGACTTCAAGTAGGTTATAAAAATAGTATAGGATGGTTCAAATAGAAAAATAAACACCAACAAATGAGATCTAAACTAAGTATCAAATAGAGCATCTCAAAACAAAACAAAAACTTAGAGGAAAAGAGGTAAGGTATTAAAACTGGGCCCCTTCATGAGATAGGGCACATGTGCACATGTATCCATATGTGGGGGGAGAATAAATACCTTAAAGTACAGGTGTGCAGTAGTCTACAGTGACTCAGTAAGTGCAGCAAGCAAGTAGAAAGATCTAAAAAGGACAGCATAAGGTCCTTAATCAAATATTTTCTACCTGGAACTAGATAACCCTCCTCACCTATTTCATGTATCACTTCCCACAATCACTCTAAGTCCAACCATGTCCAGATAAAGTAAGGACTACAAAAGCTGGATAAGGGCAAGAGATTGGCACGCTGTAATGATGGTCCTTTTGGTCACTACCGGCAGGCCACCCCATCATCCAGGGCCTTAATCAGGGAATCCTTGGATTCCCATATAAATATGATGGGCCTAAAGCAACAGTGGCAGAAATTGCCCCACTCTCCAAAGGGAGCCTTGGTCAATATACTCTGCCACTCGAGGAAGACTGGCCCTGAAATGAGTGCAACCTAGAATTAGAATGTTCCTAGCTATGACCATCAGATGTGAGCTCAGAATGACAGGAATACAGAGGTTACACAGCTCCTTGTGCTGAATATGAATAGACATGAGGCTTAGGTCAGATTGATGGGGTTTACAGTTAAGGGTATTTATATACTTTTCCCATATTTGGGAGCTTCTCTCTCCACTTATCCAGATTTCTAGTCCTATCCTCAGCTCTGACACCGTCTTCACAAACAACGCTGCTAGTCCACCTGCATGTTAGCTGTTGGTCTCAGTCCAAAATTAGTAAAGTCATGGGCCCCTTGGAATATACCTAAAATAGACTTCCTAGTTCCTTCCAGCATGAAGACCCCAAATTTCATCTGCTATACTATTTTTGATTTAATAATGATCAACAAGACTGTAGGATAAAGGGTTACAGTTCTCCTCCATTGGAAGCTTTCTTGTGCTTTATCCCTCTGGGACCCAGGGAAGAGAAGTGCAGAAGATGGGAGGTCTGGCTTCTGTAATTTCTTTTCTGCTAGACATGGGCATTGGCAGGTCGACCCATACCCCCAGCTTGTTTCTATCTTTCCCTAATGGGGCAGGCCTCTGGAGAGAGGTGGGGTTTCCAGGATACATTGGTGAGGTCATCTGTCCAGCGAAGTCAGGTTGGTGTCATGGTAGCAACTAAAACTTGGTGGCTGAAAAGCATTAAGATATAAAGCAGAACAAATTGTTTAATAATCAGGAATCTAAAGATAAGACTACAGCAGATGAGATTTGGAGTCTCCATTTTAGAAAAGGCTAGTAGGTCTATTTCAGGTATATCCCAAGGGGCCCATGACTTTGTTTTACCTTTAGGTTCCTGATTATTAAACCGTTCTGCTTTATATCTTAATGCTTTTCAGCCACCAAGTTGCAGATGCTACCATGATGCCAACCTGACATCCCTGGGCAGATGACCTCACCAATGTATCCTGGAACCACACCTCTCCAGAGCCCTATCCCACTAGGGAAAGACAGAAACAGGCTGAGGGGATGGGTCAAACTCAATGCCCATGTCTAGCAGAGAAGCAATTACAAAAGCCGGACCTTCCAACTTCTGTGCCCCATAAAGATCTTTGATCCATACTCCCAGAGGGATAAAGAATAGGGAAACTTCAATGGAGGGGATGAGGGTATGGAACTCTGGTGGTGGGAATCATATCCTTCTTATCCCACAATCTTGTCAATTATTAAATGACTAATAAAAATTTTTTTAAAAGAACATTTATTTGTAGACCTAATGTCCGAGGAGTTAGTTTTAATCCTTACTCCAGATCTGAGAAGTGCTCTTGTCCTCCCCTTTTCTCTCTTCCTCCTCCTTCATAATAAATCTTAAAAGAAATAAAGTAGAGATCACAGGTGATACTCTGGGAACAGTTTTGTCAAAGAGACTGTAAAGAAAAAGAAAATTTCTAGTGCCAGTTAAGTTTAAGCTTATGCACAAAGAATTTAATAAAACCAATTTATTATGTTTCAATGGCAAAAAAATAAATAAAGCTGGGCCCTTTTGGTGGACTAGCTCAGTGGATAGAGCACAGCTCTGCCATGTGTGTGACCCATGTTTAAGCCCAGCTTTTGTCTTCCCCCTACTTAAAATATATATATGCATATGTATTTATTAATTTATTTAATATGTTTTCAACAAAGAGACAGATTCCAGAAAACTACTGTGGCATATGAGGTACTGGGGAGAGGGTCTAGTTCACACAAGGAATGTGCTCTCCCTACTGGACCATCTTGCTCGGTTGTAAAAAAAAAAAAAAAAAGTAAATATAAGAAAATATGAGCCCTTTTCTCTAATTCTCTAATGCTTCTTTTCAAAAACACATTATCTATGGTCATACCATCCCAAGCACACCTAGTCTTCTCAAAAAGTTATTGCCTTTGCTTTTCTTTTTTTCACAATTTTATTAATCTTTTTTTCCCTTTTGTTGTCCTTGTTGTTTATTGTTGTTGTTGTTGGATAGGACAGAGAGAAATGGAGAGGGATGGGGAAGACAGGGAGAGAGAAAGATAGACACCTGCAGACCTGCTTCTCCGCTTATGAAGTGACCCCCCTGCAGGTGGGGAGCCAGGGGGCTGGAACCGTCATGTGCTCTTAACCTGCTGCACTACCGCCTGGAGCTCTGCCTTCACTTTTCATCTTGAATGTGAGCTGGACTTAGCGATTTATTTTAGTGATGATATGTAGCTTGTTTAAGTAGATAACAAAATGTGTTGTTGCTCGTTCTTTTCACCTTTTCTCTTAGATAATAACTTCTGAGAAACTTTCTTATGCAGAGGCCCATGAAATAAGGTTCTGATTTATCATGACACTAACTAGTAAGGAACTAAGGCCTCTAGCAAAACAGAATAATCCCTTTAGAAGCATATTCTCCATCATCACTCATACTTTCAGATGAATACAACTCTAATCAACATCTTGATGACTTCAACATCATGAGAAAGATTGTTTTGAGTTGCCAGCTTTGGGTAACTTATTGTCAGCAACAGCTGACTAATACAGAAAGATCCTACAGAAGTGATTCACTAAGTCGCATAGAACTGTTCAGTTAACTACAGAGGGAAAAAAAAACTGCATCTTTTAAAAAAGAAAAATGTCATGAAAACGATGTCCTGTAAACCATTCTTTCCCCTCAGAAAATGGTTAGACAAATTTTTAACAGAACATTGAACAAGTCATAATCAAAAAGTACAGCATTTTAACATACCTATTGTAGAAGTTTTCTGATTCCAGACTTCTTGATACTTGTTATCGGAAAACCTACTAATTGTTACCTTTGCAACTATGTTTAAAAAATTAATGTTTTGCTTGTTATTTCTCTACAAGGTGCATCCCTTTGATTAATTTTCCATGAGGCCTGTATTTTGGCTCTGTTTCGTTATCACAAAATCCTGCTCTAAGGCAAAGACTAGGCATTTTGGAGACTCCTGCCCACAGGCAGTAGTGGGGCTGAATTGCCACAGTAAGCACCCATAAATCTGAATGTCTGGCTGCTGCCCTAAGAATCTAGAGATCGTGCATAAGATAACTGGAATAAACTCAGTATCTTATGGCATCAAAAGAATGTACCTGACATTGACAGTTTCACACACCTTTACCCTGATATTTTCTCCCTTAGAAATGGTTGTGGGGTTTTTTTTTTGTTTTTTTTTGTTTTGTTTTGTTTGCCTCTAGGGTTATTGCTGGGGCTCAGTGCCTGCACCATGAATTCACTGCTCCTAGAGGCCATTTTTTCCCCCTTTTGTTGCCCTTGTTGTTGTAGCCTTATTGTGGTTACTATTGTTGTTCACTGTTGGATAGGACAGAGAGAAATCGAGAGAGGAGGGGAAGACAGGGAGAAAAAGACACCTGCAGACCTGCTTCACCGCCTATGAAGTGACTCCCCCACAGGTGGGAAGCCAGGAGCTCGAACCGGAATCCTTAAGCCAGTTCTTGCGCTTTGCACCTCGTGTGCTTAACCTGCTGCGCTACCGCCCAATCTCCAGAAATATATTCTATGTAATACACGATCACCTGTTGTTTTTTCTGAACCATTAAGTTTTACAAAAAATATTCCTTGAAGGTTGGGATTGGGGGCACCCACTTGACACTATCCTTGCTAGGGATGTCATAGGGTGCGTGTTCCCACCTGACCTCTTCTGATCAACTGTATGGTGACTGGCTGTGATTACATTCCACGCTGGCATGTGTCTAATCTCAGGGCCCTGGCAACTGGCTAAGGATCTCCACCTGTGTATTAATTATACATGCCTTTCTTGAGAACTGTATGCAGAGAAAGGAAAAAAGTAAGGCCATGCCCAACAATAACCATCATAGTTCCCACAAAATATTAGAGAAAGTTTGGTCACTCTTTTTTTGTTTTGTTTATAAGTTTGAATTCCCTATATTCCACATATGAGGGAAACAATCCAGTAATTCAGTAAGTAAGTAATACTTACTTCATTAAGTATAATCACTTCCACTTCCAGCTATTTTGTCCAGATGCACACAATATAAAACTACATATTCAGATCTTTTGCACACTTTTAAAAAAATATACATTTTTTAAATTATCTTTTTTTATTTTATTTATAGAGACAGCCAGAAATCTGGAAGAAAGGGTGTGATAGAGAGGGATTAGAGATGGAGAGACACCTATAGTACTGCTTCGCCACTTGAAAAGTTTTCCCGTGCAGGTGAGGACAAGGGGCTCAAGCTCAGATCCTTGCACATTGTTGTATCTGTGCTCAATCAGGTGTGGTACCACCTGGCTCCTTGCCCACTTTTTATTTGGGGTATTTGCCTTTTTGTTGTTGGACTGTACAACTTCTTTATAGATGTTTGATATCAATTGCTTGTCAGATGTTCAGTATGAAGATATCTTTTTCCAATTGCTAGATTGACTTCCTACACTTTTGAGATTTAGTTTGTATGTAGAAGCTTTTCAGTTTGATTCATTTCTATGGGTCTAACAGTGTGTTTCGGGGTTCTGGCAGTAGTTCAGTGGGCTAAGCTCACATGGCATGAAGCGCAGGGACTGGCGTAAGGATCCCGGTTCGAGCCGACTCCCCACCTGCAAGGGAGTCGCTTCACAGGTGGTAAAGCAGGTCTGCAGGTGTCTATCTTTCTCTCCCCCTCTCTGTCTTCCCCTCCTCTCTCCATTTCTCTCTATCCTATCCAACAACAAAGACATCAATAATAACTACAAAAGTAAAAAACAAACAAAATGTGTATTTCATCTGCCGGTAGGGTTGAGTAACATCTTTGATGTTAAGGTCTTGAAATACTTAATGATATTTTTGTCTGTGAATTTTATAGTTTAAGGTCAAATATCCAGCTCTTTGATCTATTGACATAGATCTATTGACATAGAAAAAATAGGTCGTGACTTTTCCCTCAACTCAATATTTTCAGTTAATCTTGGTGTAAGGTGTTAAGTGGTA
>NW_026648034.1:0-81124 GCF_950295315.1 Erinaceus europaeus | reverse complement strand
TTTCCTCTGGTCCCACAGCATCTTATCTTTCATATTGTGCTGAGACTGATAACTAGGTGGTATGCATGGCAAGGCAGGCAGCCCACCTGAGGGGTTATCTTTTGTGCCAGAGGCCTGAGTGTTATTTTTTAACAGTGTTTTACATGATCATTTCTTTACCAGCTACCCTAAGGATGAAAGGATATTAAAAATTCAGGTTTATTCTTTAAATTTAATATTAAGATATTTCAGCATGGGAAGTTCAACTATTTTATAAGTGTATAGTTTACAATTAATTTTAACTGTCTGTATTAGATTTAAAAAACTGTTCCATTAAGATGATGGACTTTTCAAAGAATAATTAGGCACTAAATTGGAAAATAAAATCATGGAAAAGCCTTGCTTTTCCATAGCCAGCAAAAGCAATCACTACACTCCATTTCCTTCTTCCTTCTCAATCTCGAGTTCTTTCTGTCCTACCCAGTAAATAAATAAATGAATAATCTGCTAAAAAAAAAAAAACAAAGTAAATGAACTTTGTAATGAAAACTATAGGGCACCTACTAAAAGACACAGAGCTGTAAAAAAAAAAAAAAAAAAAAAGAAAGAGAGTCCAACACAGAAGAAAGTAAGAACATTCCTTTTTTATGGACTGCAAAAACACGTATCATCAAAAAAATTATCCTATCAAAAGCAGTCTATAGATTCAACACAATCCTTATCAAAATGCCAGTGACATACTATACTGCAAGGAAACTTATCCAAAAATTTGTGTGGAGCTATTAGGAAAAAAAAAAAAACATGAATAACCAAAGCACATCTGTAGAAAAAGAAGAAAAATTGAAAGCACTATTCCCTTCTCCCTTTACTTCAGTTTGTACTACAAAACAATAATAATTAAAACCGTGTGGTACTGAAACAAAAATGGACACTTGAGCCAATAGGATAGAGTCCAGAAATAAACCCACACATATATGGGCACATAATATATGAGAAAAAGGTCATAACTACAATGGTGGGAAAGAAGACCTCTTCAACAGATGGTGCTGAGAAAACTGAAGTCATAGGCACAAAGATGAAACTGGACCATCATTTAATACTATGCACCAAAATTTAATACAAGTGGATCAAGGACCTAGATATTGTACCTGAAAGTATAAAGTACATCGTAAATACTGATGAAACACTTAAGGACTTCGGCATCAAAGATTTATTTGGAAAGAGCCACATGGGCAACTGAAACTAAATAAAGATTAAATCAATAGGACTACATCCAATTTAAAAGCTTCTACACATCAAAAGAAAATTCCACAAGGATAAACAAGCAACTCAGTAAATGCAAGACGGCATTTGCACATCACACATCTGACAAATGATCAAAACCAAATGCCTGTAAGTAATTCATACATCTTGACAATAAAAACAGAACAACCCAGTAAAAACACAGGCAAACAATCTGATTAGACAGGCCTCTAACGAAGAGATGCACATGGTTCATGTCACTTGTCCTTAGAGAAATAGGCACACTGGGATTTTACTTTACACCAAGAAGAATGGCCTACATGAATAATGAAGGAAATGATGTGTTGGGGAAGATGTGGAGAAAGAGGAACTCTGTTTACAATGCTGGTGGGAAAGCAAACTGTGCAGTCATAATGGAAAATTCCTAAATAAAAACTGAAATACCTTGTGATCCCAAAATACCGCTATTAAGCATTTATTCAAAAGAGAGGAAGGCACTAATCCAAAGGGACTTATACACCTCCATGTTTACAGTTACATTATCCACAATAGACATAACACAATAACATGGGAGCCGCCACCAGAAGACTAGATAAAGAATTTATGGGATATACACTCCATCTAGAGTAATACTCTGAAAATTTAAAAAGATGATGTTGGGATTTGAGACAAAATGGATGGCACTAGAGGTGATTATGTTTAGTGAAGTCATGAAGGAAATGAAAGCAAGCTACCAATCGTTTCACTCATATGCAAAGGGGGGAAAAAAGTCTACGCTCATACCACCCTGAATATATCTGATCCTGTCTGACCTTGGAAGCTAAGCAGGGGCAGATCTAGTTAGTACTTAGGTTAAAAAAAAAAAAAAGTCAACAGAGACTTTGAGAGAATTGTGGTGGTGGTGGTGGTGGTAGTGTATGACTAAAGTTGTGGCAGAGGGAATACACAACTTTGGCAGTGGCTGTAGTGTCAAACTATACCTCTTAACTTTTGTAAATCACTACTAAATTGCTTTTGATTTGAAAGAAACCTCTTTTTGTCAATAATTGACAATTTAAATGTTTTATTATCTTCATGTATTTATTGGATACAGACAGCCAGAAATCGAGATAGAAGAGAGGAGACAGGGTGGGAGAGAGACATAGAGAAACCTGCAGAACTGCTTCACCACTCACAAACTTTTCCCCCTATAGGTGGGGACTGAGGGATGGAACCCAGGCCCTTGAGCACTGTAAAATATGCGTTCAACGAGGTGCGCCACCATCTGGCCCCCAATAATTGACAAAGTTAGAAAGCAGAAAAATCAACAAAAATATAGCTTTTCTATAGTTTCCTCAACTAACTGGATCAAATTAACTTATATAGAAAGCTTCATCCAATAGCAGATTTCACGTTCTTCTCCAGTTGACATGGAATATTCACTAAAAGATACCACATTCAGTGCCATGAAACACATCCTAAGACAAATAAAATTACAAACTGTATGCTCTTATATCCCAATGAAATCCAACAAGAAATGAAGAATTGAAATAGTGCAGGAATCCAAGCACACTTTAAAACAACAGACTTCAAACTGACACACAGCCCCAAAACTTCTAGAAATTTTAAAACTATCTTAAACTAAAAATAATAATAATAATCAAGATAAACCTAATCCAAGTTTTGGGAAGTACTGAAAGTAGAAACTAAAGAGAAATTCATAATATTTTGCAGAATGCATACATTTAATAGTCTGTGGCCCAGGAGTGGATAAAAGTATTGACCCCAGGTATGAGGTCCTGAGTTTTATTCCTAGCATTACTTCTGTCAGGGTGATGCTCTGGTTCTCTCTCTCATTAACAAATAAAAAGATCTTTATAAATTAATAATCCATGGAAACTGAAGATAAAGTATACTAAATCTGAAATGTGCAGAAAAATTTAAAAAAATAGAGATTAATGAAGATGAAACAGAAAATAAAGCTTTTTTTTTTTAAAAAAAAAGATCAGGTTGATAACCCTAACCCAGTATAGTTAAATCCAGAGATAAGAGAATCTTATCAGAAATGAAGAGACATCATCACAGCTCAGCTCATGGAAATTAGAAAGATAATAAAACAATAGTACAATGAACATTATCACCAAAATTTAATAGAAATGAATACTAAGGTTTTTACAATCACTGTCAAAAATACAGAAGCAGAGACTATTTCTAAACTCACTTTATAAGAGTAGCATGATGTCTCTACTAAATACATTAAAAAATGGATTGTATGACATTTCATAACACTTCACATGAACATACATGCAAAACTCACCAAAATTAGTAAACTGAATGCAGAAAATATAAAAAGAATTACACACAATAACCAACCATAATCAAATGGGCGCGCGCGCACGCACACACACAGTTTTGAAGAATACAAACCACCAAAATTTACAAAGACACAGAATTTGAATAGGCTTGTAATCATTAGGGAAATTTAACTTATAACCTTGCAATACAAAGTACTAACCAACCAAAATGAATTAGACAGCAGTAATAAAAACAGTTCTATGCAATGGCTTCATTCAAATTAAATATATATATAATATATATATACATACATATATCTATATTACATATATATTTTAATATGAATGCAGCCATTGCATAGAACTGTTTTTATTATAAAAATTATCACAAAAATTTTTATTACAAAAATTATCACAAAATCTGAGACAGTAAGATTTTTTTTTGCAAGCTTGTGTGCTGTAATTATATTACAGCACACAAGCTTGCAAAAAAACCTTTAATTACAGCACACAAGCTTGCAAAAAAAAACTTACTGTCTCTCAGATTTTGTGAGCACGATGGGCTTTATGAGGTAGGGTCACAGAACCTTGGTGGTAAGTGAGATGTGAAACTATATCCCAATCATCTTATGAACAATTAATAAATAACTGTGTTTTAAAAATGTATGTTAACTTGTAGAACACTATGAAGTCCATGGTTTAAAAAAAAGGGAAAACCTGCAATATTTCTGTTCTGGCCATTATTATTATAATAGTGACTTTTGCAGAAACAGACAATACAGACAATATGTCAGCTGTCTCTCTACTCACAAGGAAATGCAAAGTGATGACAAGGTTTTGGAAACTCTAGACTTCACATTTAAAATATCTCTGTAAGCCTAAAACTGCTCTAAAAATGTTGTAATTAAAGAAGAAAGGAAAGGAATGATGCACATATTCTAAAGCCAGAATCCCTGACTTCAAACCACACCCTTGAATCTCACTAGTAAACACAATATGGCCGCTATATACTTCAGTTTTTCTCTCTTTGGAAAATGGACATAGGCACAATTGTAAACTTTTGTGTTTAGAGTGATCACTGTTGATAACAGAATGCACAGTATGAGTAGGGATGGTTATTTTTTATCATAACTATTACTATCATAAGCTGAGATCTTTTATATTGAAGCTAGTTAGCTCTTCCTAAAATTCTACTAATTCTTCGGTAGATGTGAATAACCAACTAAGAGCTTTGCCCCTGTATTTTCATTCATGAAGTCTTTAAAAAAAAATTCTCATCTTGACTCTGGGGTGTGGGGGGTTTAGGTCCTGGAACATGATGGCAGAGGAGGACATAGGGGGGGTTGTATTGTTATGTGGAAATGTTATGCATGTACAAACTATTGTATTTTACTGTTGACTGTAAACCATTAATCCGCCAATAAAGAAATTAAAAAAAGTTTCATCTTGTCCCATAAAAGAGACTAAATTAAAATAGTGATCAGAGTGTTGAAGGGATAGAGAAAATAAAACACACTGCTATTTAAAGTGTCTAGGGCCTCACACATGTGCTGCTACATCCCTGTTCCTGGACCTAGATTTTCCTTATTTTTGTTTGAGATAAAGATGAAGAGATATGCACCACAGCACTACTCCATGGCATGTAAAGCTATACCCAGTGTCATCCTACACCTTCCTACATGGTGCTAAGTTTCAAACCTAGCACTCTGCAGATGATCAAAGAGAGTACTCTACCAGCTTCGTGGTCTACAGGCACACATGCTGCTGCTTAATGAATTGTGACTTTAATCTGATTCTGCCTAATACTTAACAATAAAATAGGTTTATATGCTTCAAGCAAATTACGATTTTGCTTCAAATGCAAAATACACCTAGAAAGGACAGGTAAACATATCTATGTATAGAAAGATATCTATGTATCTGTGTGTATATACACACATATGCAGGCACAGCTACAAACATATGAGTATAGGGGGTCGGGTGGTAGCGCAGCGGGTTAAGTGCACATGTAGCAAAGAGCCAAGGACCAGCATAAGGATCGGGTTCGAGCTCGGACTCCCCACCTTCAGAGGGGTTGCTTCATGGGCGGTGAAGCAGGTCTGCAGGTGTCTTTCTCTCCCCTTCTCTGCCTTCCCCTCCTCTCTCCATTTCTCTGTCCTATCCAACAACGATGACATCAATAACAGTATAGCCACAACAACGATAAAACAAGGACAACAAAAGGGAAAAAAATAGCCTCCAGGAGTGTGGGTCTGATGTGTGTTTGAGCATGGATGGTTGACCCCTCCCCCAAGCTCGTCTATCAGATTCCCCTTGGCATGCCAGCCTTGTGGTTCAGTGAGATGTTGCCAGAGTATGCAGGAGAATTCCAACCTTCCTATCAGCCTCGCCACATCACCCCACCCCTCCTCCCTCTGGCGGGCTTCACCTTCCTTATATTTCTATTTCCCCAATCACCATCCATACCTTCTCATTGCCTTGCTGTCTTTTCCCTTATAAGGGGATACTGGCCTCATTGGCCAGCTTGGCTACTTCCCCTGCACAGCTACCCCTTTATAAACTTGTAACTGCGTCAATAAAAATGTCCCTTTCTCCGCAGTGGTACCCTAAGGAGGTCTGTGTAATGTCCACCGCCACAGTATGGTATAAGACCCCTTAGCGAACTCGCTCCTGCCTCTGCTAGCCTGTGGTTCTCCACTCTCCGCCTGTCTCCTGGTGGCCAACAAGCCAGGTGGGGAAGTGGGAGCAGGGCTGGCTCATTCAGCCCGAGGAACCCAGACACAGGAGCAGTGGATTCGTGGTGCAGCCACCAAGCTCTGGAGGATATATATATATATCTTCAAACAAATGATTACGCTTTACAAGGAAGCTTTAAAATTATGTTTTGAAATTTTAAAAAAAGATTCATTATAAAATGGTAAAGTAGAATTAAAAAAAAAAAGCAAAACAAAAAACAACTTTCTTTCATTTATGAGGCTCTGAGTTCCCAGGTTCAATCCCCAGCACCACCACACCACCATAAATCAAGAGTTTAGCAGTGCTCTGGTTAAGGAAAATTTGTCTGAAATTTGTCCTGGTTTATATGAAATATAGAGTCAAATTAATATTAGCTATAAGACAGTTTATCACTTTGGTGGTAAATGGTACCTATTGAAGGTACCAGGCCTGATGGTGGCACCCTGGCTGAATGCACATGTCACCAAGCAAGGACATAGGTTCAAGTCCCTGGTTCCCACCTGTAAGGGAAAAAGCTTTACAAGTGGTCAAGCAGTGCAGCCGATGTCTTTATTTCTCTCCTTTCCTACCCCTTCCCCCTTTTCCTTCTCGATTTCTCTTTGTCTCTATCCAATAAATATTTTTTAAAAAGAAGATACCATTTTAATAGTTGACAAAAGACATAAAGAACTGCAAAAAGTTAAAAATGCAAATGTATATTCATTCTAAAACATCAATTCTCCTGAAGCATCATATCCTATTTTTAGTTTTAAAGCAGAGAGAACCTCCTTTCAGGCAGAATCTTAAAGAGTATCTCTCCTTTTAATGCTTCTTTTCTTAAAACTTTTTTTCAGCTTACAACTCCTAAGGAACCCCAATCTAAAGCAAGGAAAACAGCTTAGAAAACTGGGACCTGTGTTTGTCTGCACAACATTTCAGAAAACTTGCCAAAATGCATCATAGTGGTTTGAAGAATGTGCCAAAGCCAAGTAATACTACTGATTTCTGCCCCCCTCCCCCCATTATTCTAAAGGTTAGAAGAAACTAATAAGGAGCCAGGATACTGGTCACCCTGTAGAGCGCCATATAAATGCCAGAGGTCTTTCTTGATTTTGCACCCTGGTACTACATGGGACCACCATGGATAGCATCAGGAATGTTCCAAAAATGGTGGAAGGATGCTGTGGTCTCTAATTCTCTTTCCCTCTGTCTCTAAAAATAATTGGGAGAAGGGGGAGGGGAGGAAGGCCCCTGGTGGTGGTGTTTTCTCTATGGTGACACAATACAAAAAAATTAGTGAGGGCAGAGCTGAAAACTAATGTAAAGTAAGTTTTACTACTTGACAGAAATTGTTTTAAGTTTCTTATAATGCTGAACAGGAATTGGTCACGGCCTATTTAAAACAGCCACAATATATCTGGCCTATATTTGTAATAAACTATATTGCAATGGTAAACATTTACTCAAGCTGAAATTTAAAATACACAAACAATATGAATAGCTTCAGTTTTGTTCTTGGTTGAAATATATAGCTAATTTGGTATGTTATTAAGTATGGAAACTTCAATTTGAATTTTAGTCATGTGCTTAGTTCCTCCTGTTGATATATCATGCAAAAAAAAAAAACTGCAGTGAATCCACTTAAAAAACAAAAAGGCAAAGTACTATCTACTGCAATAAAAATCACAATTGAAAACATTTTTATATTTTTACCTGCTTAACATTTAAGGGCAAGCAAGATGCTTTCCAGGGCATCTTTCAAAGTCACTTCTGAACCTAAATAGGTATCTACTTTTATTTAAGTCATCTATAATTATAGTAAAAGTAAAATCAATAACTCTAAGAAATAAATAATCCTGAAGGACCACAGAAGGAACAATTAGTAATAACTTTCTGAAATAATGCATACGTTTATACTGGAGAGAGCAAAAAGTCTGAAAATAAGTGACAGACATTTCCTTTTACTAGAATGTCTTTTAAAGTTTTATATTAAATAGCACTTGTTAAAAATGTTTTGGGTTAACTTAAAAATCGACTTGAATTTCTAATAGAGTCATCTTATATATATAATACCATAAATGTACCTAGTTTAGGATCTAGTTAATAAAAATTAAAGTTAATCCACTCTGTTCTACTCAACTTATTTTAAAGCAAGAACAAAATTCTATATGTTTTCCTATAAAATTAGGCCCAATTTCTTTAAGTTGAGGTAATAATAAAGATTTTGTAGTTTCCTGTTGACATATGATAGGAAAACCAAACCAATTTTGCAAACAAAATTATAGTCCCTCATTGATTTCCTCTTCTGAAGATAAATGACTAGCAGAAATAAATGTACCTTTCAGCAATCATACAGTTCTATATTCTATAAATATTCTCTATGCTGAAATTCCCAGAGATTGTCTTATTTTTCAAGGTAACAGAGAAGATTAAGCTAGAAACTAAAATTATTCATTAAGATTTACCAGAGTGTATTTGTGATTATTTGGCTGATGTCTTCTCCCTTTTTTCCCATACCAGAGACGAGACATTTCCTTCCCAGGACAATTTAAGTTACATTGAATCTCGTAAGAACTGTTGGAAAAATCATGCTCCCTCTGTCAAAGATTTATCTCCAGCACTAGAGCCTTACTATAGTGACAGAACAGTTTGCTGGAGACACAGATTTGATTGACAAGAGAGAGGGCTAATCACTACGTAGTATACATTGCAAAGACAGTCCTGAGTGGAGACTGGAGCTGGATGAGGAAGAGAGGACTACCCATGTCTAAGTTTGGTTGCACTGAACCCAAACGTGCAAAGAAAGGGCTCAGGAGTTTAAAGATACAGAGCACATATTCCCAAACAACAGTACAAATACTAAAATAACTCAGCCATACAAAAGCAATAACGAGCTTCCAGAGTTCCTCCCAGAGTACACAAATGATTTCAACTAACATTCTGTTGTCTGCTAAAATTATAAAACCCTCTTCCTTTATTTACATTGAAGAATCTTATGAAATAAGATGTATCTGAACAGTGTTGAAGCAAGAATTCAACTGTCAAATTCCTTAAAAGGCTATGGAAAACTTAGCCTAATATACTACAAATAAATTCTACATAAGTATTCTATGACCTAAACATTCCCTTGCCTGTCTTATAGTCTATCCCTAACATCTAATTTATTTTAAATGTATTAATAATTCACTGACTACATATTTTTCACTATCTAAAAGTACACTGCATAATCCCAAAAGACAACTGTTTAGATAGTGCAAGATACGTAAGATACAATTGTCTACAGCATAATTTTAATTAGAATATCATTGTCACAATATACCTGAATATGACTTCCATTTTTTAAAATTTTTAATTTTTTTTTAATATTTATTTTCCCTTTTGTTGTCCTTTCCCTTTTGTTTTTTTATTGTTGTTGTAGCTATTATTGTTGTTGTTTTCTATGTCTTGTTATACAGAACAGCAAGAAATGGAGAGAAGAGGGCAAGAGAGAGAAGGAGAGAGAAAGATAAGACACCTGTAGACCTGCTTCACCGCCTGTGAAGCGACTCCCCTGCAGGCGGGGAGCCAGGGGCTCGAACCGGGATCCTTACTCCAGTCCTTCTGCTTTGCGCCACCTGCACTTAACCCGCTGCGCTACTGCCGACTCCCAACGACTTCCATTTTAAATGAACTCTGCTCCTCTACTGCTTGTTGCAGTGTCCCCTGCACACACGTCACCTTCCTAGAAACACAATACTGTACTCCACCCACACCCACTCTCCCTCCTCCATATTCTAATCTGGATACTCATAGAACATGGCACACTCAACTCCCCATCCTTCACACACAGGACAGACAGCACCACTCCAACCAGCCCTATCACCACAGAGCTCTCTCCACAGACTCACTGGCATACTGCCATCATCTCCACACAGGCCTTCCTATGCGCAGAGTATCAATCTACACATATTCCATTGTGGTCATCCAAGCTCCTCCTCTCCCATACTACACTCTTTAAACACATGAAATTTACAGGATTTGGATGTAGCCAAAATAGCTCACTGGCATAGTACATTGGTTTGTCATGTGGGTGACCCAGGATCAAGCTCTTACTTTTACTCTTTGTCTCTGTCTCTATCCATCTGGAAAAGTCATCTTGGAGCAGTGAAGCACTGGCAAAAGTAAAAAAGACAAAAAAAAAAAAAAAAAAAAAACCCAAACAAGCAAACAAACAAAAAAAACCCCCACAGAATTTGGCAGTACAGCATTTTGAAAACCTAGCATTACTTGTAGTCAGATTTCCTAACACCAAAAATATTTTATGTGTCCATACTCCCAGAGGGGTAGATGTTAGGGGAAAATGACCAGAGGGCTCTGAACTCTTAATTCTAACAGGACCCAAAGAGAGAGAGAGAGAGAGAGAGAGAGAGAGAGCGCGCAAGTGAGCGAGAGAGAGAGAAAGAGAGAGAAGACACTCCGTAGTAGAAGGTGTGACTTGGAAGAGAAAGTATGATCACAGAAAAAAATTGGCAATTCTATATAAATATAGAAAGAATAGTCAACTCATATCTGTGATCTTGAGAGAACTACTGCAGTTTCCAAAGGAGGGAAGGGATACACAGAACTCTTGCTGGTGGTTGGAAAGGTGTGGAATTATAGCCCTATTATCTTAAAAGTTTTGTAAATTAATATTAAATCACTAATAAAAAAAAGAAAATCAACATGCATATACTTAAAAAAAGAAGTAATGGTAGGACCGCAAAAGTCAATTAAAATGGGGCATGTGTGTGTGTATGTGTATCCCATATCTGGAGAGAGAGAGACAGAGAGAGAGAGAGGGAGAGGGAGGGAGAGGGAGAGAGAGAGAGAGAGTGTGTGTGTATCCCATATCTGTAGCCTTATAACTATTGCAATTTCTGTTGGAGGGGAACAGAGACACAGACCTCTGGTGGTGGGAACAGTGTGGAATTATACACCTATTATTTTATTAAATCACTAATAAAAATAATTTATCTGTATCAAAATGTGGTTTAAATGAGATTTACAAACAAGCAAAAGACTGTGTTTTGTCTGTTTCATACTCAACATCTATCCTTAACCCTTCCTTTAATAAGACAGTTTTGATTTTGACCAGGTATTCTTTTCAACTGTGTGTTTCTAAGAAGGCTGATTCAGTGCTGAACAGGACAGGTCCTAATACATCTAAACCAAATGGCTCTCAAAATCTAGTTTGCATCTGAAGTGAGATAAGCCATAAAGAGAAAGACATATACCACATGATCTCACTTACAGGTGAAACTTAAAAACAAACAAACAACAACACCAGGAAGAAGGAACGCAAAGTAAAACATGGACCAATAATCATCACTTATTATTTCCTAAGTACTCCAACTCCAATAGGGAGAAAATTCTCAACTCCCATACTTTATTGAAAATATTGTTTTGGCACCCAAGTAATAGCAGAAACTTCATCACCTAGCAGTCACTAAATCCTGTCCTATTAGCTAGGTAATTCTTTCACAAAACTTACCACTTAAGTTGTTTTTAAAGCCTACTACAACTAATTTTAAATGCAGAAGGAACACTATACATATATTAATGCCTAATGCTAGAATAAAACACAGAACATCTCCAGTACTTTACACAATTGCTGTTTGCCCCATATCACCTCTCAATTCATAGAAACACTTAGTCTGGTGGGCTTTTTACATTTTCCACATCTGAATGCCATGTAAATTGAATTAAACAGTATATTTTTATGGCTGAATTAGATTTTTTAATTAAACATTTTCTATGAGATTCAGCCATGAGTAGCCTGTAATTTTTTTTTAATTTACTGCTAGATTACTTTGAACTGTTTGATTATCCAAAATTTATTTATACTTTCCTATTAACAGGCATGCAGACTGTTTCTACTTAGGTGCTATTATGAACAGAACTAATATAAAGAGTAATAATGTAGCAATAAATGTAGTAATAAAGTACTGAAAGAACCCCTAAATTACTGTATGTACTACACAGAATGGCCACAGACACAATAAAATTAGCTTCACAGTTTAAACAAAAGGCAGGCCATGTATACTTTATATCATTATACATGTGGAGGTACATGCACAATAAATCACATGAACTATTATGGATCCTAAGACGAAATGGATCACAATGTTTGATCCCACAAATTATCACATTTTAGCATCTGCTCTGTATTTTGTAATGCATCAAGAAGAGACTAAGTCAGGCAACAGCAAAAAAATAGGTATCAATCATTGTCCTATTAATTCCACAAACGACACTTCTATAAAACAGGATATATGGTATTTAAAGATGTGTTTAAGAGGGGTTAAAAAAAGTTTGATTAGCATCAGTCTGGCCTTTTAAGTATGTGAAACACTTGCTACTGTGTAAAATCAGCAATATTTTATTTCCTGAAATTATTATTGCAAATTCATGTAGGGTAATACTAGGATAAGGACCTAGAAAGAGTGTTGATGTTAAATTACTATTATACTCATGTGCAGGAGATACTGAATTGAGTCACGCCTGAAATGAATGAGTATTAGGAAAACAGCATTTAATATATTCAAAAATATATTCAACAAGTTATTTCATTGCTGATAGGCTGCTTTTCCTAGTGTTTTAAAGCAGAGAGAGAGAGAGAGAGAGAGAGAGAAGAAGAAGAAGGAGAAGAAGAAGGAGGAGGAGGAGGAGGAAGAGGAGGAAGAGGAGGAGGGAGAAGAAGGGAGGGAAAACAATTATCCTAAGCTGTCAGCTTCACTCAAAAACACATATATAGATAGGAAGTGAAATGAAATCCTTCAACAAAAGCATCCTTCTGTACAAAGTTGACCTATTCTTTTTTTGTAGAACCACAGAGATATAAATTCATACATTGTATACTGGTGAGTGAAATCTTTATACTTTCTTCCTTACCTCCCATTCTCTGGCTGCTGCTTCACTAGAGGAATCCTCATTTGTTTCAGACTCTTCGATCTTCTTTACTACGATAAACCCAGGTTCTCTGGTATATTCACCAGTATCTTCTGCATAGATTTCTGGACTCCACTGAATGAAGAAGGCATACAAGTGGTCTGTCCTGTTGGAGCAAGTATCTTAATTACAGATCTAGTACACTGTGATAATCAACAAGAATGACAAAATTAGTTTTGGTAACTTTTAACAATTTGAACTTAAAAATACAAGAAATAGGAGCTGGGCAGTCCTGTGCAAGTATTAGGCTTCAAGGCCCCAGGCCCTACCTGAAAGGGGGAAACTTCATGATGTTCCATGCATGTTTCTACTCGGTAAGCTCTCTCTCTGATTCTTCATGATTTAAGATGTTACTGATGTTTCAGCTAACATACTATGGATAAGAAATTTAAATGCTACTTATCACCAAATATATATACAGTCATTTTTTTCATTGTCTTCACAGCAATATCACAAGCATATCTGATTTGTCCAGAACAGTTCGTTTTTAAGAATTTTACATATAATGTCACAGATTTAAATTCTTCAAATCACAGTGAGTTTTGTTTGTTTGTTTTGTTTTGTATTGCCACCAGAGTTATTGCTACGGCTTGGTGCCAGCACTACAAATTCACTGCTCCCAGCAGTCATTTTTTATTATTTTATTTTTTATTTTACTTGATAGGACAGATAGAAATTGAGAGGGGAGAGGGAAACAGAGAAGTAGAAAGATAAGACACCTGCAGACCTGCTTCCCTGCTCGTGAAGTATCCCTCCTGCAGGTGGGGAGTGGTGGCTTAAACCCAGGTCCTTGTCGACTATAATGTGTGTGTCTGTCACAACCTGGCCTCCTCTAATTATAGCCTGTCAAAAGCACACACTGAAGTATATATTTGGGGTGAGGGAAATTTTTATTTTATGTTCCTCAAAGGAGTAGACTTTATAGAGCATATATACAGACTTTCCAAGAGGTACAAAAACACTCTAATAGTTCCATGAGAACAGATTTATCTATCAGCTTTCACGTTACTCTTACCATTCACGTTACTCTTACCATTCACATTACTCTTACAATTACCAGTCTGTCTAGAACAGTATGATCTAGCTATCTTACAAATTTCCCCATGTCTGCATTCACTACAGAACTTTATTCTTACTTTAATAATTTTTTAAAGGCCATATTTTTAGTCATTCGGGTATTTATACTGGTACATGTCCCTAAGATATAAGACCTTCTAGGCTGCATAAAGCTGGTACTGAAACAGTGAAGAGATTAAAGATTGAGTAATAAGTACTTTTGCATATTTCATTTCCAATTCATGAATCCCATAAAATTGGAGGACTTTTAATGAAGGTGTTCATTAATGATCACTAAAATAATTTTGATCAAAGGTGATCAAATTTTGATATACAGTGTAACACAAATTTAAGGAATTGGCAGATTACCATAACAACTCTGTTTAATCTTACTTCTTTATGGATAACTTATTTACAACACATAACAAGGAAACAAAAGGGAGGAGGCAAAACTAAGAGAGTCAATATTCAACCTCCTTTCAAAAAACAGTATTAATCAATATGCACATAAATTGAGGGGAGGGCCCATATTTATTAAGGTTATGTATTTCCTATTTTATTTTTCCTGTGCAATAATTATGTCAGTTTGTAACATATATTGCTTTCACCAATTACATATTAACAATAATCATTGTGAAAATAAAATATTCTCCTGGACTTAATATTTTGAATAGTGTTCACTGTTGATGGGTGAATTTTCCTTGAATTTTTTAACTTATTCTGCGAAACAGGTGGATTTAGTATTAATTAATTAATTATTTTACTATTATGCCCATGGCTCTATTTATTCTTTTCAGAGATAGCACAGTTCTCCATACATGACCATCCCATGATTCATTCCCCTGAAGTGAGGTGTTCAGGGTATTTCCAAGTTTCACTCAGACTACACTGCAATGAATGTCCTCACATGTGCATGTTCTCTCACTGACACTTGTATGACTGGGGACTAGCTCAACAAAGCAGGAGTGAGCACATGTTACAGTGGGCATTATCTTTGCATTTTGGGTTTTTTTTATTTATAAAAAATTATAAATATAGGGAAAGAGGTGTACAATTCCATGAATTTAGCACTTTTATTCAGTGTTACCTTTTCAAGAATGCTAGCATAGGAAACATAGCAGAGCACAGCCTTAGAAAGTAGAGATACTAGGGGCCAGGTGGTGGTGCACTTGGTTAAGTGATCACATTACAATGCACAAGAACCAGGATTCAAGCCCTGGGTTCCCACCTGCCGGGGCAAAGCTCACAAAAGCTCTATGTCTCTCTCCCTATCCACCCCCCCCCCATCAATTCCTGGCTGTATCTTTCCAATAAATAAATGATAATATTTTTTTTAAAGGTAGAGGTGGTACACTCTGAAGCAAGGGGTATTCATGCTTTTTTGTATATCAGAAAACATTTTATTTCCTTAAAGTTATGATAACACTTCTGTAACATAACTGATGGAATTAGCAAGTAGCCATTTGACCTTCCTCAAATAATCCTGTGGAAATTGAGGCTCAAAGAACTCATGCAAATACTAACCCTCTAACTAGTCATTGATGTGGGATTCTTCTTACTCCCAGTCTCCAGAAACTGAAGGAAAGCACGATAGATTACTAGCACAGTAAATCTTAGACCCTTTACTATTTTGACAACACAGTAGGAGTTTAAAAGAATATAATCTGAACACATACATACACAAGTATATATATTTTTTGCAAAGTAAAATAATAAAAAATAAAATATTCTGTAAGGAGATGCAATGGAAACAAATTCTGAGTATTAAAGAAGAGCAATTCCAAGTATATATATATATTTTTTAATGGGGAATGACAGAAGGTAAATTTCATTAGATTACACTGGATATATTTAAAAGAACAAGCCCTGGTTATAACTAGAAATGTCAATATTTTCAATGCCATCACTTCTTTTTACTAATCACTTTAGAGCTCCCTGTATAAGCAGCAATTTATAAGTTATGTTAAGAAAAATTAAAAGGGAGTTATACCATTATCTTTCTTTAGAGAGGAGATAACACCATTCAGTACTTTGATTAAGTTGGTCGCTCTAAGACATCTCTTAAGATTCATTTTATTTACTTATTTATGCAAGAGAGATAGCCATATTCATGGCACAACTCTTCTGGGGCTGAACTCAGGACCTTGTGAACTCAGGACCTTGTGACTGAGAGTTTTAATGCTTTATCTACTGTGCGACCTACTATGCTGTGCTCTAAGAAAATTTAAGTAAATTTCTTTACTTCTAAAACTGCGTATACATTTGCTTTGTCTTGCATTAAGTAGTACAATAAAAACAAGTTAAAAATAGAGTAAAGAGCAATTAAATGAGTTAGAATAGACTTGAGTGTCTGATTTTAATCATAAAGCATAGTTGTTCTTCTGATAAAGGGCTTGAGACAGAGAATGATAGAGGGAAAGAAAGTGAGATGGAGAAGTGTCCAGGTCCAGTGGAGAAGCAATTACAGAGCCAGACCTCCCACCTTCTGCACCTCATAAAGATATTTGGTCCATATTCCCAGAGGCATAAAGAATAGGGAAACTTCCAATGGAGGGGAGGGGATATGGAACTCTGGTGGTGGGAATTGTATGGAATTGTACCCCTCTTATCCCACATCATTATTAAATCACTAATATAAATATTTTTTAAAAAAGAAAGAGAGACTGAGAGATACCTGCAGCATTGCTCCACCGCTTGTGAAGCCTGCACCTGCAGGTAAGGATGGGAGTTTGATCCTCAGTTCTGGTGCCTGGCAATATGGGTGCTCTACTGGTTGAATCATCATTCAGCCCTTAGAGTATATTTCAAAAGAACTTAGGCACTGACGTAAAATAACATACAAAATAATACTGACTTAAGATTTCAATAATGTTCTAAGGTTTTTATTTTTACCTTTCTTGTGGCACAGCAAACCAGTATTCATGTTTCTTATCTCTCTGTGCATACTGTTGCATTGTTGCACTAGCATGAGATACAAATGTTTTCCTCATTGGTTTCCCCACTCTGAGACATAAGAACTTATGTAACCGGTGCCTTCTCTTTTCTTTCAAAACTGCAGAACCTGAAATTGAGATGCAAACATCATTGATTCAGTTCTCATACATGATGCTTAAATATCAGTTCAGTAATGTTTATCCTACACCTCTGACAAAATAAGTGCAGGACACGAGTTCTCAACTGAATAAAACTCAGTTGAATTAAGGCGAACTTGCATTTTTCCATCTCTGGAAAATTGATACGTATAGCTAGACTAAGGAACTAACAGCCAATGTACAGACTGAAATTATGCAGAAAGGTATCAGGGCAAAATGTGAAAACTTCAGGAATGCTGTACTGTGGCTTAATACCGATAGAAAAGTAATTATATATGTATATAATTCAATGACATTTTCTAAAAGAATTTTAGAGCGACTTTTAAATACCTTGACAAGTATTTTTAAAGATTTACTTTAATATGGTTTCCATGAATTTATTTTTAAAAGTTTCTGAAGTTTTTATATACATACACTGGTGTAATGAAACAGCAATTAGATTACATTTGGTCAAATCTTTGGGCAACTTACTAAGGCCACATTATATCTAACTCTTGCAAGCAGAAGATTCCGATATGTTATTCTGAGAGTCTGTGAATACAGTTGAATCAAGAATCTGAACTTTAATTAGTTTACAAAGATAGTATTTTGTGGAGGGAAAAAGCACTTAGAGCTAGCAGACTGGTTACCAATGATGCCTTTTTTTTTTTCTTTGTAAAAGTATACAAGGTACATAATTTACCTGAGCTCTACTAATTGTATCTGCTTGAAACAGGAAAACTTAACATTTTTTCTAGTTATATTCTAGTTTCACATTTACTACATAGTCTCATTATTCTAACATTACTGAAGATCTGAAACTCTGAATAATCCCTGTTAAAATTAAAACTAATTTTTATACCCCCCCCAAAAAAAAAAGGTTGCAGAAGGCATGTGGTAGTCTAAGGATACCTATTTAAATGTGATTACTATTATTTTTTCCTTTGTCATAATAAAATTCTCCACATCAAACCCTGTAATCTAACAAGCCCACTAAAACGAAAAGTCAACCATGCTATCCTATAGTCTACAATAATCCCTGACTGTATCTTTTTCAAAGGGTTTAAAGTATAAGACAACCATCAGATCCAAAGATATTAAGTAAGTGGAAATTTTTAGTGAGTTTCTTCACAAGTAGAGATAGTAAACAACAAGTTACAATCCAAAGATCGATAAGGTCTATTACATGGGAACATGCTGATGACACTATAAGGTGAAAACAACCAAGATATAACACTATGTAATAAATAATTCCAGATCCTATTTAAATGTATATGTGTTTGTGTGTTGTGATGTTTCTGTCTGAAAAAGTCAGCTGGAACAGTGAAGTTGTTAACAAGTAAGTAAATGAAAAAGAAAGAATTATATAGGGGTCAGCAAATCCAAATTGGTGTATATAGCTAAAACAACCGATAGAAGGAACTAGAACTAATATTTACAAGCCAGTGTCAATATCAGCATCACTCATAATTGTCAAAAGGTGAGGAAAAAACCCAAATGCCAATGTATATTTAAAGAGATACATGTTATATATAATGACATATATATAGCATAATGGATAGTACTGACAATCGTCTAACATTTTAATTACAAATGAAAGTGGTTTAACTGGGGCCGGGTGGTGGTGCACCTGGATTGAGTGCACACATAATGCACAAGGACCCAGGTTTGAGCCCCCAGCCCCACCTACAGGGGGAAAACAGGGCTGCAGGTGTCTCTCTATTCTCTCCCTCTCTACCTTCCCCTGCCCTCTCCATTTCTGACTATCTCTATCCAATAAAAAATAAAGATAATTTTTAAAAAAGTATCTACGGTTTTGTTAATGTCTCCTTTTTAAAATAAATTTAAAAAATTTAAAAAAAAAGAAAGTGGTTTAACTGATAAAATTTCTTTTTATTTTACTGCCACCACAGTAATCACTGGGGCTTGGTGCCTGCATGAAAAATCCACTGCTCCTACCGGCCATTTTTTTCTTCCTCTGTCCCTTTGACAGAAGAGAGAAACTGAGAAGGGAGCGAGACAGGAGAGACACCTGTAGTACTTGTTTCAACACTCACAAAGCCTTTCCTGCAGATGGGAACCAGGGGCTTGAACCTAGGTCCCTGCATATGGCAATGTGTGTGCTTAACCAGGTGCAACGCTGCCCAACCCCGTAATTTTTTGTGTATATTTTAATAAAAACATTTTGAATTCTAAAAATGTTCATAGGTAAACTGAGTTAAGCTAGAATCAATAGTCCAATAAAATATAAAAATGCAAGCTTAGATGTCTAGGAAACTTCCTATCTGTAACATAGTAACAAAGAAAACACACACACACACACACACACACGTGCACACACACATGCACACATTTTGCCATCAGGGTTACCGCTGGAACTCAATGCCATCACAAGTCCACTGCTCCCAAGAGTCTTTTCTTTTTTTCTTTTTTCTTTTTAATTTATGGGATAGGACAGAGATAAATTGGGGAGGGAGGGGGAGAGAGAGAGAAGAGAGAGGAAAAGAGGAAAAGACAGACACCTGTAGCTTTGCTTTACACTGGTGCGCCGCTATGTTCCATCGCTGGGGAGCCAGAGACGACCCGAACTGCCCTTGCGGCTACAGACAGACTATGACCCACATAGTCAACGACTGCCACCTCTCCAGATTCAAAGGAGGTCTCGAAACTTTACATCAGGCTCAACCTGACGCTGTTGACTGGCTACGGAAGAAGGGCAAACGCTAGAAGATGAAGTGATCGTGAAGTGTTCCCAATGCAGGTGGAAAGCAGGGGTTCAAACCTGGGTCCTTGCACACAGTGAAGTGTGTGCTCAATCCGATGTGCCACTGCCCAGCTCCCTGTGTTAATTTATATCGAGTGCTACTTTCTAAAGTAAAGCACCGATTCTAATAATGATGAAATATCTAGATACAGGAAACATTTAGAAGTAGTATATTTATGGTCACCTATATTTTCTTAAAACGATGGGATTACAGTTTTCATAGCTGTAACCTGCATTTAGGATTCAACATATTATAGGCTGGCAAAATAGCTCACTTAAATAAGCCCACTGCAGGTTGGAGACTGACTTCCACTGCACTGAAATAAACTGTAGCACTATTCTTCTCTTACTCTCTCTCTCTTACTCTCATTTTTATATGCAATAAAAAATATTTGAATGAGGTAACATGCTAAAAATTAAAAGAAAAGGGGAGTTGGGTGGTAGCACAGCAGGTTAAGCGCAAGTGGCGCAAAAGCACAAGGACTGGCTTAAGGATCCGGGTTCAAGGCCCCGGCTCCCCACCTGCAGGAGAGTTGCTTCACAAGCGGTGAAGCAGGTCTGCAGGTGTCTATCTTTCTCTCCCCCGTCTTCCCCTCCTCTCTCCATTTTTCTCTGTCCTATCCAACAACGACATCAAGAACAACAACAACTACAAAAATAAAACAACAAAGGCAACAAAAAGGGAATAAATATTTAAAAAAAGAAAAGAAGAGAAAAGAAAAGAAAAGAAAAGAAAAGAAAAGAAAAGAAAAGAAAAGAAAAACTGGTATTACAGAACTGGGTGTACTTGTAGGAACTGAACTACTTAAAGATGAAATGCAACGAGTCTGGAATATCTAAATGGAAAAGACGAGAAGGAAAAGAGATCAGAGACTATCGGCTGGTCCTCAGAGAAATGAGTCAAAGGTGACTAAATCATTGTTCGGAGTGGCCTAAGAGGTGTAGTAGCTTCTACAGAAGTAGAGTAAGAGAGTGGCAATGTGCAGTCAGATGAACTTTAAAGTCTCGCTAACACTTACCTTCTATGTCAGTAGATGCGACTTTATGCTTAACTTCTTTTTGTGACACCTGCTGCATATTTTCCCTTTGCTGTTTAGTTTGTTGCATAGTATGAGTTTTCCAGAGTTTTCGCAGCTCTTCCACCTCTGTCTCTGAGTCCTGGTTTTGATCCTTTTCTTGTTTTCCTTTCTTGATGGTTTGTTTCTGTTTCAGTTCCATTGCTTCCCCACAAGGCATACTTTCTTCTCCACCCTCTTCTTGGTGCAAGGAATTTTCCTGAAGAACATCCTCACCAGTCTTAGTTTTTGCATTTGGACTTTGCTCTTTGAGGTTTGATGTGTCTTGAGAATGACTGGTAGTCTGATCTCTACCCATTGTGGTCACTGAAAGATTATTTAAATCAGTTTTATGGGAAAGAGTTCCGTCTTCATTTGTAGAGTGTCCAGAGTAGGATTTTAAGTTTTCCAGAGTACTAGGAGACTCAGAAATGACTGTCAAACATTCTACTCCACTCTGATGGGCAGTTTTCACAGATTCTGTGGACTCATTGGATGACTTCTCTTGCCGCACCTCATCTGAAGATATAAGCTCTTCTCGTATAGGGGAGAGTTCTGACTCTGTGAATACCTCTTCAGAAAGAGATTCCTCAGTGCTCCTAGGAACAGTGCTGGCACTATCGTTAGTTGCCTCACGAATTCTTGAGTCTGTTTCATTGTTACTTCTTGCTACCTTCTTTAAATGGCAGAAGTCTCTTCCTGATAACTGATCTAGCTCTCTGTCAGTAGAAAATTAAAATTCATTAGTTTTAAAAAGCAGTACTTTCCCACAAAATAAACACTGGTAAATTATCACTGTAAGTTTTTCCCAAAAGTCACAGCATATATTTCTTAATCTCGCACACCAAAAAAGTATGACCTAATCATGTAGACCAAGTAATTATGTTATGGTTTTGCATTAAGTGTTTAGTATCTGGGAAGCAATAACTAAGGTTTTTTTTTTTGAAGTAGTCAACCTGAGGAGAAGTTTTTAGTGAAGCTGTATTTTTTTTTATTTTGGAAATAAGCCTAGATAAAATTCTGATTAAAAAATTTAAAGTCGGGAGTCGGGCTGTAGCTCAGTGGGTTAAGCGCAGGTGGCGCAAAGCACAAGGACCGGCATAAGGATCCCAGTTCGAACCCCAGGTACCCAAATGAAAAAATGAAAAGCTAAAAAAAAAAAAACCTGCACAAAACTTAAGCAAAAGTGCTAAGAATTCTCCAAGCTAGTCCTAAGAGAGCTTGTGAGAAAAAAGAGATAAGATTTTAGAGAGTTGTACTGCTAAAATTATTTGTTGATGTAAGCACTAATGTTTAAAGGTTAGTTTAAGTCCTGGAAAAAGTATATATATATATGGCATGAAATACAGGTCATCAATTTAAAAAAAATAATGGTTAAAAGTAGCTGTGATGAATAGTGACAAGATTTCTTAGAGAATAAGTATTGGCATTTATGGAAGAATGAGGATAGAAAAGATGTGCTTTGCTTTGACAGCACATCTACTAAAATTAGAATGATACAAAAAAATTAGCATGGTCTCTAGACAAGGAGAATAGAAAAGGTTGATAGATCTAAGTTGAGAAAAAAACATATAACTGCTTCTCTGGATGGTATAACCAAAAAATTCCTCTTTTTCCAAGACCTTCCAATTTTCGATAGTGAATATGCATATATATTAGACTAAAATTTTATGTTTAGAGTAGATAATTTTTTAAAATTAGTTGAAGTCCAAATTATATGTCCTGTGCATCTGGCTTACCTCAAGAAAAATAAGCATTTATTTTGTGCTATGAAGTGTGCAATAGTGCCATCTACTGGTGATAGGCTCAAACTGTAATAGTTTTGAGAAACTACATATTTATTAAGACCCTTAGGAGATATAAATCTAAGAAATGTAACAGGTTATATATTCAATTAAGTGCTAAAGTCTTTACTATTAATAAGCTGAAGGACATTTATTCATTGCTACTGCTTAATCAAGCTCCTTAGCAGTTAAAAAAAAAAAAAGGAAGGGGCCAGGTGGTGTTGCACCTGGCTGAGTGCATGTTACAGTGAGCAAGGACCCAGGTTCAAACCCCCAGTTCCCAACTGCAGATGTAAACTTCCCAGGTGGTGAAGATATATTTTAAGTGTGTCTGTCTGTCTGCCTCTATTTCCTCATTCCCTCTTGATTTCTGTCTCTAAAATTAATAATGACATACATATAAAAATCAATCAAACCTTATACTTCACTTTAGCCATAAATGGTAATGACATTAATCTGCAAAACCACTTCATTCATCTGACTTTTGGTAAATATTGTTTTTCATCAGTTCATAAGGCAGGACAGGAAGATATTTATTTTAAAGAAAGATGTTTTTGAAATGTCTGATCCAATTCATAGTTTTCCCAGGTGATTTTCTAGTTGAGAAAACAGTAGTAAAAGGAAAGAGTTTTATATCCCTGCCTAATAGTTACATCTCATTCAACACAAAAATCCCAAAGTAAAATAATATAAACGGAAATGCATGGGGCTGAGTGATAGTGTACCTGGTTGAGTACATACATTACAGTATGCAAGGACATGAGTTCAAGTCCCCAGACCCCACTTGCTGGGGGATTCACAGGCATTGAAGCACGTCTGCAGGTATATCTCTCTCTCACACACACACTCTCTCTTTCCTCTACCTCAATTTCTCACTATCTTATCCAATAAAATAAATTAAATTAAAATTTTTGAAAATGAAATCCT
This sequence comes from Erinaceus europaeus, assembly GCF_950295315.1. Taxonomy (NCBI): domain Eukaryota; kingdom Metazoa; phylum Chordata; class Mammalia; order Eulipotyphla; family Erinaceidae; genus Erinaceus; species Erinaceus europaeus. The sequence goes on along the minus strand of NW_026648034.1, from coordinate 57,292 downwards.
TAAAAAAATTACTTAAAAAATGGAAAAGCAGAACAATAAAAAGTGAATCTCACCCATGATAGACCTGTCTTTTAATCTCATTCTTTAGCCTTTGTCTCAATCCTCTAATCACCTCAATAACCTGATTTGTGGAAACTAATTTTGTATGGTCTATACAAATAATTTATATTATATCTTGTAATCTGCACCTTTAAAGATGAGTTTTTCAAGTCAAAATAACATCAGTTGGGTAGAATGCATATGGAAGACTTTATCCTACAGCATGAAGAAGAGAGGCATCCTGACAACTCATGCAGCTTGCCTCAGAAACAGAAATTATTTGCCAACTTCTTTGAAAGTTTACCTTCCCCACAGAGGTTAACTTTGGGACAGTTGTCACTAACGCTTCAGGTTAATATTGGGATGTAAACCTGTGTCAATTAAAGTGAACCCAGTTTTTAAAGTATGTGTATGGAGCGGGTGAGTTCTTTTCCACTGAATAGCTATTTTCTACTTCCCTTCCTTTGTATTACCTTTGTTGTTTCTTAATTTCACATTCCTTATTTTTATTACTTGTCACACCTTCAGTCAAGCACATGATTTTCAAAAGGTTGACTAACCTGTACATAGTCTCAGACCTGCAGTTTATATCATACAAACATTCTATTCCAAGCTTAAATTTTCTTTTTATCTATGCAATGTCTGGGTCTTCTCTCTTTCATATTTTTCTGAGAATGATGGAAGTATATAGGCTAATAAATAAGAAGTCTTAAGGATTATGTTACAGCCATTGGAATAACAGTTATTTGTTCATGTGACCTCTCAATCCCTCACCCAACTCTAGGCACATAAAAAAAGAAATCTGATAGCTGCCTTTTATTTGTCACAGTACATTCAACTACATATAGAGATGATTTGTAATTCTGAATGCCTACAAAGGACTGGTCAGCAATGAATTGTATACTATAGGTTATTTTTTTAAATATCGGACTATATGACCAAATAAACAAATACAAATCTGAAACAATTCCCAACTTTTCAAGATGCCTTAAGAATAATTTTTTCAATGTTTTTTTTCATTGTTGACAAAATATAAAGCAGCTACATAATAAAACTAGTAAAATATTTGAGTATTAGACCAGAGTCAACTATCCAGATATAAATAAATTACAATTCACTCTTACATGGGTAAGGATTCCTTTATTTTGCTATCCAAAATTTCCTTATACATTGCAGCTGACATCACTTCTTCCATGGGACACATGATGCCATACTCCTCACAGCCATTCTCTTGAACCAATGGGTCAGTTTTATGTGGATCAAACATAATGTTATTGGGTGTGACTAGCAGCACACCACTGACTGTGCCCTAAGATGAAAAAAAAAAATTAGCCTTCAAAGTTTAAATCTTCACAAGTAGTCTACCTTTTCTTACTGATTTTTCATGATTTATTAATCATTACTAAATATAATTTTCAACTGAACATTAGTTTTAAATGATAACAGCTGGTTCACTGGCATACTATCTTAGGTATCTTTCATTTTAGAAGACCCACAAATATTATTACTAGGTGAGTGTGATAGAAAATGATGCTATGACAATTCACTGTGTATGTGAGCAGTACAATCCTAAATTGTTTAACTACAAACATCACTTGGAAAGTCCCTCGGAATGTTATTTCTGGCTCTTAGACTGAAAGTGATTTACCATCACTTGCATTTGCTGATCAATCTGCTAATGTTACTTTACAGGGACTGCCCCCTCCTGCACTACTACTGAAAGAATGCACTGATATTCCAGTTGCAACATAATGAATGTTTCTATATAGCAGGGTCTCTTGGAAGCATTCTGTGGATACCATTGTTCATAAATCAGCACAATGGGCCAAGAGCAGTAATGTTTCCACACAAAATTGACAAAGATCTCTTGATCTTTGTCAATTTTGGCCTCACAGCTCAGCTGGTAGTGGACTGGGCTTGCATGCCTGAGACTCCTGGGCTGATTACTCAGTGCTGCATGTACCTCAGGAGTCCTCTGGCTTTTCTCTCTCACTTGTAACTTTCTTCATGCACATGTAAGAAAAATGTTAAAACACACACACACACACACACACACACACACACAAACAAAAAACCCTGTGTGCTAAAGAGAAAAAAAAAACTTTAAAAAACCTCTAGATGTAAGAAAAGTGTAAAACACACACACACACAAAAAAAAAACCTATGTGCTAAAGAGAAAAAAAAATGAAAAAACTCAAGTTATTCCTCAAAAATCATTTGACTAATATTAAGTCAGAATCATAAACTCACACAAAAGTAATCATGTTTCATTATTTTTAATGAATTTCATATTCTGGACATATTATAGAGCCTTCTGTAAGTTTTTTTTAATATTATTATTAAAGTAATTTTAATTCCCATGGCCTTTATAAACTTTGAACACAGATTTCTCTTTCATTTATAGCTTTGAATTCCTTATGTACAAGTACTTGACTGTACATCTTATAAGTGTCTCCTCCTGTTTAGTTTTTTTTTTCTTTTCCCACGTATTAGAATAGACAGAGCCATTCCCCAACAAACGTCATACCTAGAAAACCAGGCTATTTCTTACCCTGTCAGTAACTTTCTCTTTGCTTTGATTCTTAAATTCTTGTTCTTGAAATTCTGTTTCTAGACAGGATTAATTCTCAAACTACTAAAAGCACATACAGACGTATATGAAATAAGTATTTTAAATACTGAAATGCTGGGCAATGATAACTGAGTAAGGAGAAACAAACAAGGTGAGTAGTACAGTACACTTGCACCGGCATAGTGAGTAGAGAGAACTTCAAAGTTTCAAGAAGAGAGAAGAGAGGAAAGATTTAACACCTAATAAGGAAGCTTTGGAGTTCTAACAAAGAGTAGATCAAGCTTCCAAACTGACTGCTACTTATCTGAATGCCAACTATCCAAGTATAAGAAAAGCACCCCAAAAAAGAGACAAGGAAACTATTTCTAAAATCCATAGCGCCAAGAACCATTAGTGCCCTCATAAGACAGAACTAAAAATCTAGTACACTTGAGCCTCAGAAATATTGGAGGGCTATTGTTTTAATAAAGAGGTAGTAGTGTGGGGGCCAGACAGTGGTGCACCCAGTTAAGCAGACAGTGCAAAGTACAAGGACCTGCTCAAAGATCCCGATTCGAGCGCCCAGCTCTCCACCTACAGGAGGGACGGACAAGTGGTAAAGCAGGTTTGTAGGTGTTTCTCTCTCCCTCTCAGCCTCCCCCTCCTCTCTCAATTTCTTTCTATCCAATAAAAAGGAAAAAAAAATGGCCTGTAAGGAGCAGTGGATTCATAGTGACAGCATGGAGCCCCAGCAATAACACTGGAGGCAGAAAAAAAAAAAAAAAAGAAAGAAGAAAAAGGAAGGAGTAAGGCACACAAATAACTCTCCTGAGAGAGACCCTGCTGCACCAAGCTGAATGCAGTCCAGGTTCAGGCTCTGCCCCCCACTTGCACTGGGTAAAGCTTTGGTACTGTAAGTCCCCCCACATCCCAAACCCCATCTCTTTCTCTCTTGTCTTTTTCTATTCAGAAAAGTATTAACAGGCTGGCAAAAGAGCTCACTGAGATAGTGTACCTGCTTTGCCATGCACTGGATAGTCCAGGCACCAGCTCAGATGCCAACATAGGGAAGAAAGTTTCAGTGCTGTGTTATCTCTCCCTCTCTCACTCTATCTCTGTCTCTTATCTGCAAAAGCTGGCCTGGAGTAGGGCAGCCCTGGTGGTAGATGTAGTGTGGGTAACATGTTTTGGAGAGGTGTGAAACTATATGTCTAAAAACACTTATCATCTTGCAAACTAAGGCTACTTAATATTTATATACCTTTCCCATTTTGGGGAGCTCTCTTCCCTAATCCAAATTTCTGGTCCTTTTTCTAGCAGTGACATCATCTCCCCAGACAATAACTAGGATCCGCCTGCATATCAGATTTCAGGCTCAGGGAAAAAAAAAAAAAAAAAAACCTAGTATAGCCACAGGCCCTTTGGAATATAGCTTAAATATGCCTACTAGCTATCTACAGAATGGAGACCCCCCCAACTCTTCATCTGCACTACTCCAGCCTTTAGGTTCAAGATTAGTCAACAACTTGTTTGGCTTTATATGTCAACTCTCTTTTCAACCACTAGGTTCCAGATGCTAGCATGATGCCAACCAGACTTCTCTGGACAGACAACTCCACCAATGTGTCCTGGAGCTCTGACTCCTCAGAACCCCGCCCTACTATGGAAAGAGAGAGGCAGGCTGGGAGTATGGATCAACCTGTCAATGTCCATGTTCAGTGAGGAAGCAATTACAGAAGCCAGACCTTCCACCTTCTTCATCCCACAATGTCCTTGGGTCCATACTCCCAGAGGGTTAAAGAGCAGGAAAGCTATCAGGGGAGGGGGTGGGATACAGTGGTCTGGTGGTGAGAACTGTGTGGAGTTGTACCCCTTTTATCCTATGGTTTTGTCAGTGTTTCCTTTTTATTAAAAAAAAAAAGTAGAAACATTATTTATGCTATGAGGGGCTTGAAAACTAAAACATAAAAGTCAGTATCAAACTGTCATATTTCACTACTCAGTGAAAAAATAATTCAGCTTTTCTCTAAAGTGTTATTCATTACCTTGCCATTGGTCACATATTTGCAGTTAATTTTAAGAAATTTCTCAGTAAATGCTTCTTCCTCCTCAGAAGTGGAAGACACAATTCGTGCAGGTCGAATACCACTAAAAGTAGATGAGGGAGTTGCTTCTTTTGGGTGGACTACATCAGGAGTCTTAAAAAAAAAAGCGCACACACTTTAGAAAATGAAATAAAATAAAACCAATAAAGATCAACAAATAGCACTAAGTGTTGTTCCTTCTCACTCAAAATAACACATAAAGGGAGAACAGAGGAAAAGTGGCATGGTTTTCGTATTCAGTAAAGGTCCCTAACAAAATTTAAACTGAAAGATCTAACCAGTGGGGGTAGACAGCATAATTGTTATGCAAAGAGACTTTCATGACTGAGGCTCCAAAGTCCTGGGTTCAATCCCCCACACCACCAGAAGCCAGAGCTAAGCAGTGCTCTGGTGAAAAACAAACAAAAACACCAACCATTTTAATAGGATGTACATGAATCATTTGATGTATACTAAAAAAAATGCATTTCACTTGAGGCTAGAAGATAGCTCATTCATTTCTCTTGAGGCTAGAAGATAGCTCATTCAGCTTCCCGTGTACGCAGCCACAGGTTTGAGCCACTGCACCACATGGGAGCACCATGGAAGGCAGAGAGGGCCTTCATGAATGATAAAGTAGTGCTGTAGACACTGTCTTATCTCTCTGTCTCCATCTCTCATTTCTCTTCCCTACATCGCCTCCTGTAAAATAAGAATGAAATAGACCTGGGGAAGTCACTGCTAATCATACTCATCTCCAGAGTTGACCCCTGGCAAAGCGTTTAAAAAAATTATAAAAAAAAAAAACACTCATCATGCCATGAGTATACAAGCACTCTCAGTTGCTGTTGGTTTAAACTACTGGTTCTGCTAAATAGCTTAGCATGTATTCCTCAGGTACCCCGGTGATGATGGGAGAGAAAAGGTAGAAGATTTGTCTATGATACCGAGGGTTTCAGCAGAACCTGTTCACTGGTAAGAGTCTCTCAAAATCGCAAGTCGCAAAGCTGGTTAGTATGATTCCGCAAAGTATCAGATCACAGTACTTGAAATTTTCTAGCAGCATGAGCCAATCGTATGGTAAAGCAATGCTGTTGAGTACTTAATATAGGCTCATAAAATTATATTCAGACAGAATTAGCAAAACCTGTTTAGTGAAAAAAAAGTATGTGACTCTTTGTCAAAACAAAAAGTAAGATGTAGTAGTGAATTTGATCACTGTCATTATGTGAAGTAATGGTGGCCATTTTGTAAATACCTACAAAAACTCTAAAATGATTTCAACAGCCTCTTAGAATCCATAGTTCCCTAAGTTCAACATCCTGTACAATATAGGGAAGTTAGGGCCAGGAGGATAGCTCACTTGGATAACGCACTTACTTTCTTACTATGCAGGACCCACATTCAAGCCTGGCCCCACCACACTGAAAGAAGTTTTGATGTTATGGTGTCTGTCTCTCTGTCTCTTTCTTTCTGTGTGAACAATGCCTACCTATAGTAGTGAAGTCCCAGTGACGATTAAAAAAAAGTTAGATATCTTCTAATCTTCATATTACGTAGAATCACAATGCATGCTGCCTTGTAAGAATAGTTTTCAAGGCAGCAAATTTCTTCAGGACTATAATTTTATAACTAGTACCTAACGACTTCAATTGGTCTTTTGAAAAAAATAAAGAGAAATGCCTTCACTCCTGAAGATTCTGAGATACAAGAAAAGTGGTACATCAAAATTTAACATATTATTCCATCTATCAAAATTTAACATAACTTATTATTCCAATAGATCAAATCCAATGATTAAAATGTGCATAATGACAGAATTATTGGAATTAATTTCTAAGTTTCATGTGCCACTACTAAAATGTAGGACTGAATTCCTACCACTGGGGAAGATCTTTAGAAGGTAATTTTTAAGGACAGGCCAATGAAGAATATTGCCAAACTATTGCACTTTAATATACCATGATTATATTTTTAAAATAGAGTGAAATTCAATTTTAAAGTTGCATGACAGTATTCAGTCATTACTATCTACTTATATAAAGTTTGCAACTCCCCCCACCATTTTTGATACAAATGAATGGCTTTATACTCACTATTATCTCTAGAAGTTAATATATTTAAGTTTTGCATTATTTGTAGTGATACAAAAATCACATTCAGGGTAGGGGTAGATAGCATAATAGTTATGCAGAGACTGTCATGCCTGAGGCTCCAAAGTTCCAGGTTTAATCCCCCGCACCACAATAAGGCAGAACTGTGCTGTGTTCTGGTGTTTTTCTCTCTGTGTCTCTCTCTGCATCTCTCTCAAAATACAATAAATAAACTACTTTAAAAATAAATAAATAAATAAAAGAAAAATTACATTCAATGAGGTATATTCCCCATTTAAGGAAAGAATTTGACAAAACACCTCAATGTAGTTTTAGTGAATAATATAGTAGAACATAAGAACTGGATTTGTGGGAAATAGAGCTGTGATATTCTTACTAGGCAAGGCACAAAAAGTTTGAGGTAGAAAAGCTATGCAAGCATAAAGAAATACAGATTTTCATATAACATACAAATGATTTTAAATGAAGTATTAGCTTTAACAGTGTCGTATATTTTGAGGGTATGGATCAAACTGTCAACAACACCCATGTCCAGTTGAGAAGCAATTACAGAAGTCAGACCTCCCTACTTATGCACCCCATAAAGAAATTTGGTCCATACTCCCAGAGGGATAAAGAATAGAGAAGCTTCCAATAAAGGGGATGGGCCACAAAACTCTGGTAGGGGAACTACATAGAACTGTGCCCTTCTTATGCCATTATCTTGCCCATCATTATTAAATAGCTAATAACAAAACAAACAAAAAAAAAGTTGAAAAATAAGAAAATAGCTCCTGAAACACAATGGCAGAGGAGGACCAAGAGGGGGTTATGTGGAAAACCAAGAAGTGCTACAAAGGTACAAACTATAGTATTTTACTGTTGACTGTAAACCATTAATCCCCAATAAAGAAAAAAGGAGAAAAAAAAAGTGTCACATATTGAGATATATTAATTCACATTGTGTAATACGCCTATATATTGCCATGTTAATCAGGTATATGCAACTGCTACCATTGGTATCCTTTTGTATTATTAATTAAAGATACCTATCACAATAATGAAGAATACTGATAAAAACTCATTATATTTAAATGTGTTCTTATATATCATTTCATTTAATTTTCAAATCTTCTCTTACGAGGAACATACTGCTGCTACCTTAACTCGCAAGGAAACCAAGTATAGTGGCTTTCCCAATGAAGGATGTGAGATGAAGATGAAATGCAAATTAACGTTGGCAACACACAAATTAGTGAGCTTAACTGTAATAATAAACACCTCTCCTTTTAAATCCTGCTCTAAGTGATGGATGAATATGTGGAGAAAAAAAAATGCTTAAGCAAATCCACCAAGAGAACCACTGCAAGTTTGCATAAAGTTCTTCTTTATGACAACTCTATTATTTATAAATCCAGTCAACATTTTATTCTAGTATGTAGCTATGTTAGTCACAGAAACTACATTGAGGTACACTGTTAAACGCTCTCCTTAAATGAAGATATGCATCCTCGGACAAGTCTCTCTGAAGTCTCACATTCTACAGCTCAGCTATTTGCAGTAATAAGCATATGACAGTTTTTAAATAGTAATCCTATTAAAAATACATGAGAGTGCTCAACCCACAGAGTACATATCCTGTTATATGAAGTTTCTTTGGAATAGGATTAAAAATGATGACTATAAGTACACTACTTTTTGTTTTTCATAGCTGTCTTTGAAAAGTAATGACACTTACGGTAGTCTTATCAAATTCAGCCTCAGATGATGTTGGTGACAGAGGACTTATGGGACTAAGAGATGGAGAGCTCTCAACACTGGAGACATATTCTGGGTCAGGAACATATAAAACCTGTAAGAGAACATTCACACACAGATGGAGCCAAATTGAAAATTAACAATCAAGTGGATTTTTATAATTACCATGAGCAATTACCTTTAGCAACAAATAGGAAAAAAGTAAATTTCTTAAAGTATCTTATTACTAGTAACAAAGTATTATTTAAATTCAATTAAAAAGATACTTAAATTCTATTTAAATATTTGATAATACAAACTGTTAGATTTGAGTAGGAGAATAATTATATATATATATATATATATATATATATATAATATATATTATGTGTATTCCTTCTAAAGAACAGTTAGGCAATAGATAACAAACTTTAAAATACCCTATAAATTTTGCTCAAGGACTTTATAGCAATAGCTTCGAATACACAAAAAGTGTTCGCTATAGCAAATTCACAACAGTAAAAACCTGATTAAAAAAAAAAACAGTATAAAGCTTAATGTGCCTAAACTTATCAATACAGTAAAATATGTATTGATATTACACACATGTGAATATCTGTTATTAATCTGTGCGTAAATACCATTTTCAATATCAAAGTAAAAAATGTTTCAATGACTAGAATATTCTTAAGAGATACAAACAGCTAACTGCAGCTGCTGATGGCAAAGGAAACTAGAAAAAGTCTGAGATATAAAATGCTACCTTTAAAAATGTTAGACTTACTTAGCAGATATTGCTATGAGTATTTTTTAAAACTCTTCCAAGTAACACTTGAAAACACAATTCACAATCACAGACATATTATTAAAAGTTCCTATGAACGTAAATAACACTTTTCTATATTTAAAAGGTTTTGTTCAAAGTATACATGAAACTGTTTTTCTCAAATTTTCCATATTGTTAAGTAGACTGTAATAACTCCTTCTAGCTTGCTATTCTGCAGCAAGACATTTAAAAGAAAGTTACCTGTCCAGTCACAACTGAGCGGGAGAATAATTTATTTAACTGAACAAGTTCATTGGGTGTTGTATCAAACTTCAGGGCTATACTATTCAAAGAATCCCTTGATTCAACCTGTATAAAAACAAACAAACAAATCATTTTAATTTGTTAAATAATTTTAAACTATTAGGTTTAATAATCAGTTAATGAATCTATGGATACATCATATTTGATATGTATGGTGGTTCTATTTCTGGGACTAGGAATGTTTTCTTTTGCTAGTAATGGTCTCACCCAATTATGATGCAAAACATACACTTTATCATAATATATCACATTACATTTGGACCACTACTTCAAACAATTTCAAAACAAAAATACAATTGATAAATGCAAACAAGTAATTTTTCATATTACAAAGACTTGGAAAATATTAATTTTTAAAAATATTTATTTTAACTTTTGTTACCCTTGTTTTTTATTGTTATTGTAGTTATTATTGTTGTTATTGATGTCATTGTTGGATAGGCCAGAAAGAAGTGGAGAGAGGAGGGGAAGACAGAGAAGGGGAGGGGAAGACAGAGATGGAGAAAGACACCTGTAGACCTTTTGAAACACCTGTGAAGTGACTTCCCTGCAGGTGGGGAGCCGGGGGCTCAAACCGGAATCCTTACTCCGGTCCTTGCGCTTCGCGCCACCTGCGCTTAACCTGATGCGCTACTGCCGACTCCCATATTAAATTTTTATTACCGTTATTTATTTATTAGACAGAGACAGTCAGAAATCGAGAAGAAAAGGGGAAACAGGGTGGAAGAGAGACAGAGAGACATCTGCAGCACTGCTGGACCCCTTCACAAAGCTTTCCCCCTGAAGGCGGAGACCAGGGGCTTAAATCTGGATCCTTGTGCACTGTACCATGTGCACTCAACCAGGTGCACCACCACCCGGCCCCCCAAAGTACAATATTCTTTAAAATGGTGTCTAAAATATAACTTCTAGAAACACTAACATTTTATTTTACCAAAATATACCTGCAGTAAATACATAATGTCATGTCTACTTCTTTTGCAATTTACATGTAAAACTACTAAAGATACTGGAATCAAAATTGAGTAATCCCTTCCTCAGTAATTTTAGCATTTGTGCTTATATAGATTTTAGATCTCTTTCTCTCCCTCTCTGTCTTCCCCTCCTCTCTCCATTTCTCTCTGTCCTATCCAACAATGACGACATCAATAACAACAATAACTACAACAATAAAAAGGGCAACAGAAGGGAAAATAAATAAATATAAATAAAAAAATTTAAAAAGAAGTACATTTTATTTTAACAATAGAGATACAGAGAGAAAAAACAAGAGACCAGAGCACTGCTCAGACCTGGCATATGGTGGTACCAGCTAAGGACTGAATCTGGGACCTCGGAGTCTCAGACATGAAAGTCTTTTTGCATTATGCTGTCTCCCCAGGCCAGGATTTACAATTTAGGTGCAAGTGAGTAAAAATAAAAAAATGGTCACACAAAATGTCAGAAAAGATTCAAAGGAAGAGAGGGAAGAAGGGTTAAGAGATTTAAGAAGTAGAGAGAAAGGACAAAAATTCAAAATAAAGACTAAAACATGTTCAGAGACAGATCTTCCTAAATAATTCAGAGTATATACAGGAGTTTAGGATTTGAAGACTCTTAAGTCATCTAACTTACATCATCCCCCTCCAAAAAAAAATTAATAAAATACGAGACTGAGAGGACATTTAGAAGAAGGCTGTAAAGTATTCTGAAAATCAGAGAAATTTGAGATATGGGTATAAAGCGCAATAATGAGATCTATGTACACTTATGCTCATAGCAGCACAATTTGTAACAGCTCAACCTACGAAACAACCTAGATGACCAATGACAGAGGAGTGGCTTAGAAAGTTGTGATATATACACACTGTGAAATATTAGACAGACACGAAAATAACGGAATCATCTCCTTTGCTTCACCTTGGATAGAACTTGAAGGAATGGTAAGTGAGATAAGCCAGGAGGGTCAGAAGATGGTATAGAGCACACACATTACTATTCAGATTCCCCCTGCAGGGAGAAGCTTCAGGATCCCTAGAGCATTCATTTTGTTGTCATATAGTTCATTGCCCTGTATGTTTCCTATTATGACTGTACCTTTTAATATCATTTGCTAACTTGAGTTTTCTTCTTCATTTCAAACGTGAGTGGCCCCTTATTTCTTCTCACATTTCATCTGCATTTTATTACTCTTCAGAGCGTAATGACCTTATTAGAAACAGTATTAAGGGAGCCCAGAATTTTCTTTGGTTTTTGTTTTTGCAGTTGGGTGGGAGAGGGGGAGAACTTGTACACTTGCAATCCCACTGCTCCACATCATTTTTTCATTTAGTGATAGAGAATGAAGGAGAGAGAGAGAGAGAAGATACACCACAGCACTGGAGGAACCTCTCATGTGGTGGTAGGACCTGAATTTGAACCACCTATGTGGCAAAGCACATGCCCTACCCAGGTATCTAGCTAACCAGCTCCCACACATGCTGTCTGTTCCTATCTCTCTATAAACTTGTTATAAACTGTATATATAATGATCACTTCACATAGAACAAATTATAGAAGACCTACAGAAAAAGTGCTTTTCTATCCTTGCTCAGACTCAATTTTATCATTTCCATTTTTTTTTTTTTTGCCTTCAAGGTTATCACTGGGGTGCAGTGCCTGCACTATGAATCCATTTCTCCTGGCAGCCATTTTTTTTTCCTATTTAATTGGATAGGACAGAGAGAAATTGAGAGAGGGGGGAGATACAGAGGGAGAGAGAAAGAGGGATACCTGCAGACCTGTTTCACTGTTCATGAAGCATCCTTCCTGCAGGTAGGGAGTGGGTGCTCAAACCTGGGACTTGGTGCACGGTGATATGTGTGCTTTACCAGGTGCGCCACTGTCTGCCTGCCACTTGAAAATCTAATACCTTCATCTCACTCATGTCCTGTTTTTACTATTTTAAATCTAATACCCTGCAGTAGTATTTTGGACTACTAATATAAGATGTCTCTTGGACCTTGTAATTTCCCTGTTGTACAACTACTGATTATTGACCTTTTTTTCATCACTTAACCTGACCATTTAAAGATAAGATTTGTGATATGACAGTATTTTGTAAGCTTATAGATGGTGCTATGAAATAAAATCCCTTCACAGAGAGTTTTTGAAAATCATCTCAATATGGTAGGTTGTTGTTATTGCATAGATGAGAAAAATGAACACAGAAGGAAGGTGGTATAAGTAGACTTTTTTTCTTTTTATTTTACTGGGGGGGGGATAATGGTTTATAGGACAGTACAGAGGTGCAGTTTCTCATCTTCCCATGGAAGTTATCTGCACACCTTTCCTACCACCCACCCAAGACTTCCACTAGAAAACTAGTCTGCAATTAAAGAAGGTGACATTGTGTTCTTCAAGACAAAATTAATGGGATTGGAGGTGATTTTGTGTAGTGAAGTGAGTGAGGATGGGAAAGACAACTACCAGATGGTTTCCTTCATATGTGGAACACACAAAATTGAAACACATGAATTCGCAAAAAAAAAAAAAAATATATATATATATATATATATATATATATATATATATATATATATATATACAAACTACAAACTGTCTGTAAGACTTGGTAAGAATTATAGCGGTTGAGGTGGGCACAGAATTTTGGTGACAGATGTGGTGTGGAACTATACACCTATTTTTATAGTCTTGTAAATCACTAATACAAATTTGAAAACATGCCATTTTAGGAAAACTCCAAGGTCTGGGCTGTTCACCTGGGGAGTGCTTCTGTTTTGCCATAAGCATGGCCCAGTTTTGAGCCCAGCCCCCCTTGCACTAGAGGAAATTTTGGTGCTGTAATATCTCTTTCCCTGTCTCTGTCCCTCCCTCATCTGAAAAGTCAGGCCAGGAAGACAGGTGGTGGCACACCTGGTGAAGTGTACACATTACAGTGCACAAGGACCTGGGTTCAAGTCCCTGGTCCCCACCTGAATGGGGAAAGCTTCATGAATAGCAAAGCAGGGCTGCAGGTGTCTCTCTGTCTCTCTCCCTCTCAATTGTCTATCTCCCCACTCCCCTCTCAATTTCTCTTTGTCTCTATCCAATAATAAATAAAAATATTTTTTAAAAAAGGTTAGGCCAGGGTGGTGAAGCAACATCAAGAACAAAAAGTAACATAGAAAAAATGTTTTCTCAATACAAAAAATACAGATTTTACAGGAGTTTAAGATTTTATAAATTACAGCAAGGCAGGCTATAAAATAACAACTTAGATTTACTTTTTAGTAAGTTATTTATTTATTTATTTATTTATTTTATGAGAAAGCACAGCAAAGACCAAAACACCAAGCTTTGCCTTAGTTCTAGGGACTGAACTTGGAACATCTGTGACCTCAGTCATATAAATCCTGTGCTCTAACACAATGGCTATTTCCTTAGCCCTGTAACTTAGTTTATTACCAGAAATATGTTTGTTTATTTTAAGGTTTTGCACAGGGGGTAAAACGACATGCTAGAGGATATTTTACAACCTCTTTAGTTAATACTTAAATATTTTCAAAAGTCATTTAAACAAAGAAAACAAGGAATTTCAGATTTCAATTATCCTTCTCCAAATTTAAATGGTTCTTAATTAAATTTAATTTCACTACAACACAAATTCCATTAAATTAAAAACAGTTCTTTATAAATAGCTAACATTTGGTGCTTATAATCTTATGCCTTAATAAGCACTGGTGAATATATCATATCTTTAATATTTGAAGTATTTTCTCAATTATACAAAGAAGGTTAAAGGACCATCAGTTTACATTTATAGTATATTTTAAGAGATTACTTTCACAGTGGCAAATATTCTAACATGAATCATCTAATACTCAACCTGTCATTTTTCTTAATTTTATAGTAGAATATTTGAAAAGTAATACAAAACTAAGTCCAGTTTAGTTATCTTAACTAAAGAAACAATAACTAAAGAACAATCAGTCAAATAAGCAGCATACCACAGACTAAAGTTGGCTTGTAGGCTTCCCATATTAACCAAGCTGCAGCAAGATTTGAGGACCATTTCAAAGAACACAGAATAAGCTCCGTTTTCAGAGGTAAGAACTTAATCTATAAGTGAGTACAAACAGTCTATCTAATGTTAAAAGGTTATTCAAGAAAAGTAATACTACCTGTCTGAAGTATTTTATCTAATTATCATTATCATAACAACTGCTGGGAATATAACACCAATCATATTTCTAAAATTATAAATGTTTTCTTAATAGTCTAGCCTAATAAACGTACTGCAACGTACGAATTTTCACTCCCCCCAAAATCACCAGTTATATTAAATTAAATTTGCTGGAATTATATTTATATTGCAGTAACATTTTTCTTTAAAGAAAAAAATCTTAAGATACAAGTAGAAATTTATTGTTCTATTACTTACAAGCTGAAATAAAGATTTTTTTTAAAAACACAGCAATTGACAATCCTTGTCTTATTTATAGTACATAGAATGTGTTAAGACTATTTTTAGGATCCCCAGCGTTGGGATATGCCAGAGCCGAAAAGTGATTCAATTTCTCTCTCTCTCTCAATCTCTCTCTTGCATTCTCCTTCATATAAAAATAAATCAGCAATTTATTTTCAAAAAAAGATTATTATAACAATAAGTCAGCTGTTGAAAAAAAAAGCATAACCATGTTACTTACAGTATATTCAATAGTTCCTTTCGGTTTCTGAAAAGACATTCGTCTCCCATCCTTCTTGTCAAGGGACTTCTTTTGGCCAGTGTCTGAAAAAAAAAAAGCGTAGAAATTCTATTAAATTCATCTTCCATTTAGAGTAAAGTCAATGCTAATTGAACTCATTGGACAAGGAACACATGTACTAACAATGCGGACTACTATCTTGACTATCCCTGCTCGCTTTAATATAGACCAGCATAAGCACTAGGAGAAAAATGGTAAAAGAAACAAAATGTAAAACTAAGGTACGGACACAACTAAATCCTAACACACCTAACCTGATCATAATAAACTATACTTGAAGACATGTCATATTTTTGTTATTATTATCACCAAATCAAATATTTAAAGTGTAACACAGGGCTGGGGAGATAGAGCAATTATTATGCAAAGAATCTTTCAACCCAGAGGCACCAAATGACCAGGTTCAATCAATCCCCAGTACCATCTTAAGCCAGAACTGAAGCAGTGCTTTGGTAAAGTCAATAAAATGACAATACTAAAAAAATGATAAAGACAGGAGTTGGGTGGTAGTACAGCTAAGTGCATGCAGCGCAAAGCGCAAGGACCTGCGTTAAGGGTCCCGGTTCGAGCCCGCCGCTCCCCACCTGGCAGGGAAGTCGCTTCACAGGCGGTGAAGCAGGTCTGCAGGTGTCTTATCTTTTCTCTCCCTGTCTTCCCCTCCTCTCTCCATTTCTGTCCTATCTAACAATGACAACATCAATAATAATAACAACTACAACAATAAAAAGAATGAAAAAGAAAAATGTAACATTTATCTTCATGGAAAGATAATTCTCAACTATAATTACAGTTATATTCTTCTTTATGCAATTATTTGAGATTAAAAATTCCTTAAATACAGCAAAATATACTGACATATACTTTCATATATAAACATACTTTGGGTATTTTAGTTAAAATGACAACGACGGTGAGTCTGGAGGTAGAGCAGCTGGTTAAGCGCACGTAGCACAAAGCGCAAGGATCTGCGGAAGGATACCGGTTCAAGCCCCGGTTCCCCACCTGCAGGGGAGTCGCTTCACATGCAGTGAGCAGGTCTGCAGGTATCTATCTTTCTCTCCCCTTCTCTGTCTTCCCCTCCTCTCTCCATTTCTCTCTGTCCTAGCCAACAACGATGACAATAATAATAATTACAACAATAAAACAAGGGTAACAAAAGGGAATCAATATTTTTTTTAAAAATGGCAACTACTTTTCACTTGCTTAAAAAGACGTTTGTTTCAATATATCATTAACATCAAATTTTGAGTTTCTCTTGGTTTTCTACATAGATTTTACATCTTGCACTAGTACTGGCTTTATCTATACTTCATACTACTGTGCTGAAGTGAAATACTATTTCATCTAAACACCTAATATTTATTCAAATCAATTTATAAAAAACAGTAAAGAGCTTAACATAGAAAACATAAAATTATCTTTTCATCAGAAACCTTTTACAATATTAAACTATAATTAAAAAAATAGTTCTACTTAATACAATCTACAGAATATTTCACCGCTTTCTTCCTTGCTTAGTTTATATTTTGACTAGATTGTTTATATGTACTTAGTAAGATCAGTTGGATTAATGGTTCTAAGAAAATATTAACAGTAGCTATAAGTAATACTAATAAGCAAGTCTGAATTCCAAAATTCAGGAAATACTGCAATACTTATTTTAAAAAAAAGAAAGTTATCCTCAAACCACATAATCATCCAGGCTAACCCAAGTTTCTGTTATTTATCACAACTTGTTATGTCTTTCATAGAATCTGGCACTTTAAAATTTCTTTTTAAGTTCTCTAAAATTAAACTCTAACCTACAAACATAGCATGGCCTCTTTGTTACATAATTCTTTCTCATTGCCTAATAATAGGACTTAACAGGACAAACATTCAATTTGAATGAATTAATGTTCTAAAGCAACTATAGAAACTATAGAAACTCTTACTATGTAAGTAAATATAGACTAATGTCTACTTCTACAATCACTTCAGAAGAGATACATGCTAATAGTTAAGTGTAATTTGTAAATGTATCTAACATCGCAGAATGACCAAAAATTCTTATAAATTGTTATTAAGTTTCCATAAAAATATGACAAAGAATTATGACTCATCTATTAAAAAGTCAGATAAGCAGATTAACCTGTTATTTTACACCCTAGATATTTGAAGGACACAAGTAAATATGGGGGAATGAAAAGATTTTAAAAATGAATTATATGATCACATAAGTCACATGTAAAAATGGCCTTCATGATGCAGAGATACAATTTCTAGCCTATCAACTTAGTTTAAAGGTTTAACCACGTTTGGCTGCAGAAAAAGAGGCACTTTACATTTCTGATATAAACACAAACTGGCTAGAATTTTAGAGAGAGAAGTGGTATTTATTTCTATTTATCACTACAATTTTGTTCTCCATCAAATAGCATACATATTTTTTAAAAATTTATTTGTGATTTAATAATGGTTTACAGGATTATAAGGTTATTATAGGGCCATAGGTGCACTTTGAGCCTACCACCAAAATAGCAAATGTTTAAATTTGATATGATAAAATAAAAACACTAAGACTTTTAAAATAAAGTTTAAAATAGCTATTTATTTCTATGTAATAAACAGTAGGGAGAGCCAAAAATTTTCCTCACTTTTGCACTTTAATCTTAAGCAATCTAAAATAAGCTACAAATCACATTTAACTAAGAAAGTGTGTATCCCTCCTTAACTGATTTTGGAAGTACCATTAGTCTTTCATTTGCCTAATAGTAGTTCTTCAGCTTTGTATCATAATATCCCACAAGCTCATTAAACATTTAGTCATAATGAAATGTGTAACTGCTTACCATGAAGTGCAGCTCCGAACAATAAATTAACATACCAGTTTTCCACAGCTTAAGGTTTGAAACAAATTGGAAGTACTAAAAAAATTAAAATTTACAAAATATTTTGGAATAGTTGTTTAGATCTAGAGTACAGTTCAGAGAAAAAAAACTAATAGACCAGCTTTCTACCAATTTAAAGCTTGAAACAAACTGAAAGTACTTTAGTAATTTTCAATTGCTTATTTTTGAAAAATATTTATTTATTTATTTCCTTTGGTTTCCCTTGTTGTTCTATTATTGTAGTTATTCCTGTTGTCATTATTGTTGGATAGGACAGAGAGAAATGGAGAGAAGGGGGAAACAGAGAAGGAGAGAAAGGTAGACACCTGCAGACCTGTAGACACCTGCAGACCTGCTTCACTGCTGGTGAATGGACTCCCCTGCAGGTGGGGAGCCGTGGGCTCAAACCAGGATCCTTAAACTAGTCCGTGCACTTAACCCGATGTGCTACTGCCCGGCTCCCTGTAATTTTCTACTGTAAGACTCTGTAATAACTGATATCTGTTATAAAATAGTACTGAATCATTTTTTCTTAAATTTTTTAAATCTTTATTTGTTGGATAGAGACAGTCAGAAACTGAGAGGGAAGGGGGAGATAAGAGAGGGAGAGAGACAGATAAACACCTGCAGCCCTGCTTCACCACTTGTGAAGCTTTCCCCCCGCAGGTGGGAACCGGGGACCTGAACCTGGGTCCTTGAGCACTCTAACATGTGCCCTCAACCAGGTGCACCACCACCTGGCCCCAGTACTGAATCTTAACAACCAACATTAAAACACTCATTCATAAAATTGATTAACAGAGCAAAATGAAATACACTGAACAGTCTTTTATCGATATGAAAACATATAATCACAACATTTGCACACTGAATTGTTACCTAGTCCAATCATACTGAGTAACTTATTTAAAAGATTTATTTTTACATTCTTTATTTTTATTGGGGGATTAATGGGTTACAGTAAATAATAATTACAGTTGTTGGTCCATGCGTACAATTTCTCAGTTTCCCACATAATGCTCTAACCCCCAGCTAGGTCCTCCTCCACCATCGTGCACCAGGACCTTAAAGTCCCCACCATTCTCCCCAGAGTTCTTCACTTTGGTACAATACACCAAATCCAGTCCAAGTTCTACTGTATGTTTCCCTTTGTGCTCTTATTTCTCAACTTCTATGAGTGAGATCATCCCGTATTCATCCTTCTCTTCACTTAACATGATTCCTTCAAGCCCCATCCAAAAGAGATGAAAAAGGTGAACTCATCATTCTTAACAGTTGAGTAGTATCCCACTGTGCATACAGACCATAACTTTCTCAACCACTCATCTGTTGTTGGACACTTGGGTTGCTTCCAGGTTTTCTTCTATTACAAATTCTGCTGCTATGATCAGAGGTGTATACAGATCTTTTTGGATGGGTGTGTTTATGTGTTTGTTTCCTTTGGATATATCCCCAGGAGAGGAATTGCAGGGTCATAGGGTAGGTTCATTACTAGCCTTCTGAGAGTTCTCCAGACTGCTCTCCATAGGGAGCTCCTGGAAATTATTAGGCAATATAGTAAAGTGTCAGGCTACAAAATTAATATACAAAAGTTGGTGGCATTCCTTTATGCAAACACTAAGATTTATTAACTTTATGAGAAACAGAAAGACCAGGAGCATTGCTCGGTTTTATAGGGTACTAGGTACTCAATCTGGGCTTTATGTTGCAACTCTTATTATTCAACACTCACTGAACCACCTTCCCAGCCACCTAGGCCAACTTCATAATACCTTGGTCAAAGACAGTAGTCAGCAAATATGTATCTAGCTTGGGAATATGGAGAGGAAGGTTCTACTCCTCTTATTCACCGAAGTTATTACAGTTTATAAATACACACAGATTGTGTTTTATTTAATTAATCAAAGTAATACTCAGCATTTATTAAGTGCCTAGTATATCCATGACAGTCCTCAGTACTTTATTATTTAGTACACCAAACCTTTAAAATGGGTCTCAATACTATCCTCTTTTTACAACTAAGATCATGAAACTTTTTGGACATCAAAATCTAATGTGCATGCTGAGTATGGTACTGGGCTTGATTACAGCATCATGGCCTCTCTCCTTAGTTCTCATGAAATAAGCAATATAAATCTATTGCCAGGGGGTCAGGCAGTGGTGCACTAGGCTAAGCGCACATAATACAAAGCGTAAGGACCTGCACAAGGATCCCGGTTTGAACACTAAATATTAATGCCTAGCATGTAGTAAGTTGTTTAATAACTAAGTGATAGGTAATGAATATCTAAGATTTCTCTGAGATACACTTATCTCAATTATCTTAGTATGCTGAAAATATCAAGGAGCTTAATATTACTTTTTCATTACCCAAAGCAGAATCTACACATTATTCCCATCCAAATCAAATCCTTAAGTTTTGAAACTTTGTATTTTTATGGTTGAGTGCAGAATATTGTGCCTTCAACTCTTTTCCTTCTTCAGAAAGTCTTAATTTTCCACCATGTAACTACATATATTAGATATGTCTACATCTGTATAGATGGATTATTTCTTGGCAGTTCAGGAGCTCTACACAGGCACAAATTCACTGTTGCAGGCATTTTCATTCTTTTTACTTCAGACCAATCCCCCCGCCCTTCACAAATGCCCAGTTTCTACCATAGTAGACAGAACAGACACATTTGTTTAGTGGTTACCATACTGGGCATGATATGAGATATAGACATATAGAGCATTTTATCATCACACAACATTCCTGAGTGACACTTTGCTAGAAAGTCTGAAATCTCAAGTCTTGACCAGATGATCTAAAATGGCTTAGGTTTGTAATTTAGCACTTACCCTCAGAGCACACCACAAAGGGGTCAGAAGACAGCTCATTAATGAAGCACACAAGGTAGCTTGTGGGAGGCTCTGAGTTAAAGTCCTAGCACCTCATGGGGTCATCTGAGAGGACACTAGAGGAGTTCCCTTCTATAAGCAGTGCTATGGTATCCATGCTCTTGGTTTGTCTCTATTTTAGAAATAATTTTTTTAAAAAAAAATGGTGCAAGAAAGCTGTTCAGTAGTATTCTGATACATGCACAAGATTCTGAGTTCATTCCCTAGGACAGCGTTAAAATAAGATGTAACATCAGAGTACTGGATATTTGATTAATCACTTTAGTCACCTAGAACGGTTATTAACCTGTGTTGTGCTATTAAGGTACTTAACTACATTAAAGAAAGATGTAAAAAATTAGCTTTCTAAAATCAGACATTGTATTTACAACAAAAACAACAGGACACGTTTTCCGATCTAGAGTTCCACAGGAAGGTTTTCTCAGGTGTCAGACAGTGGCATACCCAGTTAAGCACTCATATTACATGCACAAGGTCCAGGATTCAAGTCTTGGATCCCCACCTGCAGCGAGGAAACTTTCACTAGTGAAGGAATGCTACAGGTGTCGCTCTTTTCTCTTCCCCTCTCCATTTTCCCCGCCTCTTGTCACTTTCTCTCAGTCATATCAAATAAAAAGAAAAGGAGGGAAAGAGGAACATTTTTTTTTTCTCTTTAGTTCTGCAAGCCAGAGTTTCTTTTGGCCTGCATGTCTAAATATCAGTTTTATCTTTATCTTAGAAACACATGATTTATATCTGACCACATTCCCCTCTTTTCAGTTACTAGTAGAAAAATAACAACAAATGTTTGGTCTTTAATACATGTCCTATTTGACCTAAAAATATGTACTTGTTTGGCTACTAGTTAGACTCATTCACTCAACAAGAACTATTAATATGAGTTTACTGATAGCCAAGAAGGAAAGCTTCACACAAAGATAAAACTATTTGCAGTTACTTAACTAATGCTTGATTGACTTAGTATAAATATTAAAGCTTAGTTTTCCCTTAAGCCTTCAACCACAAAGTGCATTCTGTTAACAAAGGTACTAAATTTTAACTATTTTTCTTTTTATTATGTTTATTTATTTATTGGATAGAGACAGCCAGAAATTGAGAGGAAAGAGGAAGAGAAACAGAGAGACACCTGCAACACTGCTTCACCACTCGCAAAGCTTTCCCCCTGCAAGTAGGGACCACGGACTCAAACCCGGGTCCTTGCACATTGTGATATGTGCACTCAAGCAGGTACACCAACAACAGGCCCCTAATTTTAACTGTTTTTCTAAGATACCCATGATAGTTGATTAACTCAGAAAATAAACTAAAGTGTTATATATATATATATATTTTTTTTTTTTTTAAACTCTACTCATTAGTGTGGATGGCATTCCTTCACACACTAAACTGCATTTACAAGTGTACTAATAGTCTAAATACTTTCCTTCTAAGATGTAACTTTTCTAAGAACATAGACTCAAGTCAATGTGTTACTGGAAAGTAATTAAATGGAGTGGATATTAAGTTCTCTTAAACATCCCATTAGTTTCCAAAGTTAGCCAAACTCTTGTGTCCTGAAAGTTAAATACCAAGTCAAAAATAAAACAAAAACAATTTCCCAAGTAGCCATCTTGCATGCATTCTAATAAGCCTAGTTCTCTGAAACATAACAGATATTTTATAGACCACAAACACTCATTATTACTAAACCTGATAAAGAAATTAGGAATACTAAATATATCTTTACAATTTCATCACAATATTTGTTTCTATCCTTACCATGGCTAAGACCTGACCAAGAATGAAAGAACTGCTTTGCAAGTGTGGTCTCTAGACCACAGCATTAGTATTTTTATTGTCCTCCCTTGGGACTCACTGCTCTCGGCTAACCTTAATGTGCACAGCAATACAAACAGTTCAGTCATTCTATGAGAAAAGCAATTCGAAAATGAACAGATCTACCCCAAGTTTGACAATCACAGGAATCAAGAAATTATATTATGATGGGTCTGGGTGGTGGTAAACCTGGTTGAACACACACATTACAGTGCATGAGGGCCTTCGCGTCCCCGTTTCCCACCTGCAGGGGGAAAGCTTCACAAGTGGTAGAGTAAAGCTACAAGCATCTCTCTGTCTGTCTGTCTGTCTCTCTTTCTCTCCATCTCTCGTCCCCTCTCAATTTCTGGCTGTCTCTAGCCAATAAATAAATATAATAAGAAAATTATTTAAAAAAAATAAGTAACATTATGACCACAAAGTACTGGAGAGTTAGCATCACAGAAGATTAATCAAGAGATCCTTCTCCCCTACCTCCATGTTCCTACTTAGGAAATAAAATTAAGTCCGGTAGACAGCAAGGCTTAGCATCCTCCATCAGGGACCACTATGAGGTGCTTTTTTTCTTTTTTCTTTCTTTCTTTTTTTTTTTTTTCCTTTTAAGTTACTGCAACAATCGGTACTCCAAGTCTGTTAGAGTCACTGGGTATTTCCTAGGTTCAAGGTAAACTACTATTTTCCAAATTTTCTGCAACTGCAATTTCCAAACTAAAACATATCTAACACATTCAATGGTTCTGCATTTTTAAACTCATTTGAGTCTCTTTAACTCTTAAAAAAAGTTCCATGGCAAACCAGTCTATCCTTTAAAGAGTTGACTTGTTATAATTTTACTTTTTAACTTAGATACCATCTATGATAGAATTCTCCATTCTTCTCACATTTCATTTCTTGTCTAACAGTGCCATAACTCAAAAAAAAAAAAAAAGAAGTTATCATCCATATCAGTGCTACAAATGTGCTAAATCTATTTATTTATAATTATTGACTAGGATATGATGTCATAAAGTAAGCACTTCACAATGCAATTTACTCTAGGTTTATGGTCATGCCTCCAATCAAAAGCTATGCATAGGAACAAAACTGTTTCTTATATGTGTATTCACCAGCGTTTTACTTCTCCAAGGCAACTTTTTCAGATAAGACAGAGACAGAGTCAGAGAGCCGGCAAGAGTGAAAAATACAACAGCAAAGCTTTCTTCCAGTGTAGTAGGGTCAGGGTAAAACACATAATACAGCAGATATACTATCCAATTGTACTATTTTGCTGACCTCCAAACTTTTTTTTTTTTAATAAAATCACAGTTCAGGGAAAACAGCATAATTAATGGTAATGCAAAAGACTTTCATGACAGAAGCTCTGAGGTCCCAGGTTCAATCCCCAGCATCACTAGAAACCAGAGCTGAGCAGGACTTTTGTCTTTCTCTGTCTTCCTCTCTGTATCTCTCTCTCATTAAAAATTAAATCCCAGGAGCCAGGCAGTGACACAGCTGGTTAAGCACACACACTACAGTGCAAAAGGGTATGGGTTCAAGTCCCTGTTTCCCACCTCCAAGGGAAAAACTTCATGAGTGGTGGTGAAGCAGAGCTGCAGGTCTCTGTCTCTCTCCCTCTCCCTCTCCTTGTCTCTCTCTCTCTCTCTCTCTCTCTCTCTCTCTCTCACCCTCCCTCCCTCCCTCTCTTCCTTTCCATCTCCCTCTTAATTGATGTCTCTATCCAATAAAAATAAACAAACCCCAATTATGGTCTTCCTGAGGGAACAATAATGTTGGACTCAGTGAACAAGCAAACAAACAAAAAAATAGTAGAGGAGTAAAGGACTCAGTAATCACACTAATAGTCCCATAAGTGGTTCGTCCGTAGAAAGAATAAAATCAGAAAACATTTGACCAAAAAATTTTATCTGATCCACCCTTCACCACTTAGAAACAGACATTTTATCAACATAAATGGAAAGGTGAAACAGTGAAGAGGCATTATCACTAACAACAAAACACATCCTTGAAATTAACGTAAAAGTAAAATATCTGTTCAAGACAGACTGCTACCGCAGACATGAGATTTTCAAAAACTGAAGGGTACCAGAGAATAGGAAACTTAAGGCAACTATTATAAAAATAAAGTCACAAGCAGAAAGGGGAGAATAAAGCCTTCAAATAGACTGCAGATAATCATTAAAATACCAAATGCAGTGAACAAATCTATAGCCAAATTCATCAAGGGGGCAGCAAAGAATATAGTTCTCATTGTTAAAAGAAGGCTGAGCAGTTGAAAAGTCACGGTGTATTTTCTTTCTTTTTTCTTTTATTAATGATTTACAAAATTATAGGATACATGGGTATAATTTCATACCATTACCACGAGCAAAGTTCTATATCCCCAACCCCCTCTTGGAAACTGCAATAGTTATCCTAATGTCACAGATTGATTATATATCTAGATTTCTCTCTTCCTTCCTCTCTCTCTCTCTGTCCCTTCTTCTGTCATTTTTATTCACTTCTACAGCCCTGCCTTCACTTCCTTTCCAAGTCACACCTACACCTATTACTATTTCTGAGTGTCCTTCCCTTTTCCTCTTCCCTCTCAGATAAACAAAACAGTGTCTAACTTCCTCTGGGTGTTTTCCAGAGTCTATCCCCTTTCAGGGATGGTATAAAAACAATGATTCCTAGTGACAAATGTTCAGGGTCTGGTGGAAATGGGGTTCAGAGCCCTCTAGTCATCTTCCCCTAACATTTCCCCACTCTTACTTCTCTTTGTCCTGAAACCTCTGGGACTTTACTTGTATGCCTTGAGGTTTCTTACCCTGTTATACCGATTCTGTCAGTCTCTATTAAATCAATGCTACCAGTGCTACTATGCCAAATCATGCGGCTAATCAAATTGCTTCTGATTGTCTCCAGAGTCACCAAACCTGAGATGTCAACCTCCCAATTTCTTTAGCTTGGTGAGATCTTCCCTAACACATGGGACTACGTAGTTCCATTTCAGCTGGCACCTTTTCCAACAAAGTTACAGATCGTAGATACAGGCTAGGGCTACGGCACTGTGTACATGAGTTCATGCCTTCATAAGTTAGGGACAATTATAGACTTAAAAATACAAGTGCTTAATATTAATAGTCCTCTGTGAGTCGACTCAGACCTAATAGGCTGGATAATATAGTAGAATGGCCTACAGATGGCATCATAAATTCTCTAAGCAAACATCACTTTGGCCTAGATAGCTTCTTCTCTTACCCCTACTTCACTTCCTTAATCACTCTAGCTATTCAACTAACTATACAAAACAAAGTTAAGATCTACTCTCCCATTTCTTAATCTCTTCTGATGGGACATCAACATTATTCTCTTTGCCAATCTTTAGAAGAAGCACTGTATACAATTGGCCAAGACATTGTCCAGCAAAAGGGAATATGTGTGTATACACACACACACACACACACACACACACACACACATATATGTATACACACACATATATATGTATATATATAAAGGACAATAGTATTTTCTGTTTTTTTCTATGCAAAGATGCATTATGATTTCCTATATAACCCAATAATTAAGAACTATCTGTTTATTTTAACTTGTATTATTTTAAGAGATCCATTGTCTCTGAAAGGATTCAATTTAGGAAGCTTTACTCATGCAAATGACAAAACTAGCTATCAAAAATATTGACAAATAAAAAATGACAAAAACAGTGATCAAACTATTGCTAGGACACTTTTATTTCCTGAAATGGCTTCAGGTTTGTGTAGGCATAAGAGAAAGCTTTACCCCAAAATGTTTGTGTCTAGATTTACCACGCTCATGTGATCACCCAATTAACATATTTACAAATAATAAAGTATGGATCCAAAGACATTAAGTAACTTACACAACTTCTCTCAGCAAGTCAATGCTACACTGTACCTGCTCATCTGACTGTGATAACACTGTGACATCACAAGGCCTGAGTCAGAGATTGGAGGGTAGCATGAACATTAAAGAATGCTTCCATAGAAGCATAGTAGAAGAATTTGTATAGTATTCTGAAGTGACAAGTCTCAAAGACACTGTAGGGTGCGGACATGTGCTCAATGTTTCTGAGTGAATGAAACATATATATCTCTGGACCTATTTATTAAATATCAGTCATATTTCTTCCTGGTTAAGTCACACTGCATATTTCTGTGATTATAGAGCATTACACTCTGTTCAACTAGACAACTTAAGACTCAAAACAAACAAAAATCCTTTATTTACACACTTTGAAAACTTCAGGTCTCATTCCTGGTTCCACCTTTAAGAGGATTTTGCTGGTATCTTTCAGAGACAAAAAAAAATGTTTTCTCTTTCTTCCTTCCCTTCCCTTCTCTCCTTCTTTTTCTTTTCTTTTTCTGATTCCATAAACAAATTCTCAGGACACTTTACATAAAGTCATTCAAAGGAATCATACTAAAACTAATTTTAAAGGTCAAATTTCTCCAAAAACTTGATAACATGCCCACATACAAATGATCAATGGACAGACTCCTTGTTTCACTGCTTTAGAGTTAATGGCAATATACAGAATTATGAGTAAACCTTATTTTGGATGTCTTTCCCTATTTTCTAATAAACTTTCTATTGCTGAAATGTATTTGTTCTTAACACCAAAATATGCACTGTGACAACAAAAACCAAATTTTAAGTAACTGCCGTTTATTAACACAAACCCCAGGACAATGGAGAAGTTGCTATAAAATTATCTTCTCAACAATCTCAACTAAAACAAATCGTTCAGATTTTAGTATGTGCTATTATAGTTGTCTTTTCTTTTCTTTTCTTTTCTTTTCTTTTCTTTTTAATCCAGGGGCTGCTCTGATAAAAGAAGGCTAACGATGGTTATCAGTAATTGAGCAAGCTTCTGAGGTCTCAGGACATGCAGCCTTTCAAAGCCTCTCTCTCTCTCTCTCTCTCACACACACACACACACACACACACACACTCAGAGAGAGAGAGAGAGCAAGAGAGAGAGAGAGAGAGAGGGAGAGGGGGGGAGAGAGGGGGAGGAGAGAGAGATTGATTGTATTGACAGGTTCAAGGGGGTGAAGATTTGCCTTTCCAAAGCCTTATTTAACTTGGGAAAGTGACAAAAGGCCTCACAACAAATTGATTCCACCCAAGGGTCCTGCTTGAAAACACCTCAAAAAGCAGCAACCACCAACAGTGTCCTCATGGAATTACTGCTCCCCACCCAGTAGGAATGGACAGTGAAGAGGCCAGACCCTGGAGAAGGTAGTAGATCAGATGGGGGGGGGGGGAGGTGGTGGTGCCACACACTACAGTGCTCAAGGTCCCGGGTTCTAGTCTCAGCTCCCCACCTGCAGAGGAGAAAGCTTCATAAGTGGTAAGGTAAAGCAAGGCTGCAAGTGTCTCTCTGTCTCTTTCTCTCTTTGTCTCCTCTCTCGATCTTGCATTCAGAAGTAGCAACAGATTTAGGTATGACTTGGAAAGGAAGAGTAGACAGGTGTCTACTGTTTCTTTCCCTCTATCTCTGTCTCGATCTCTCTATCTAAAAAACAAAAAATCTAAAACAGAGAGGGAGAGAGAGTTAAGGGAGTGGACTGGAAGTGAGAGAAGCAGGAAGGGCCAAGCAAGAAGAGAAGGCACAGTGAAAGTTTCGGGGCTCCCGAGCAACGCCCCACCCCCCATCCCCGCACACCTGCCCCCTGCGCACCTAACACCAGCGCACCTGCACCCCGGGCCTCCCCCCAGAGTTCCCCACCCCAGTCCTCGGCGGGGGGCGAAGAAGGCAGGTCTCACCGGGTCCCTCCGGGCTGGACGGCATTGGGAACTGGCGGGACGGAGCCCCGCAGCCCGGGTCCCCTTGGCCCGGCTCCCGCAGGTAATCCAGGAAGCGCACCTGCCGGGCTTCTCCGCCACCCCCGAGCCCCCACAGGCGGTTGGCCGTGCCCCTCAGAAGGCGCCCGCTCTTCCCGGTGAACGTGGTCAGGTAGTCCATGCCGCCGCGGGCGGGACAGAGGCGGAGGAGGCCAGCGGTTTCCGTGGCCACCGGCCTGGACTGGGGCAAGGGGACCTGGGGTCTGGGGGCCGAGGGCGGAGACTCGGCGCGCTCCCCCGAGGCGGGGACGGGGTTTAGGGAGGGGGCGCCCGGTGCGCGGCTCCGGGACGGACCATCAGGGAACTACGCATGGGGGGGCACAGCAAGCTCGAAAACTTTTTGAAACTTTCCTGGGTGTATAATACAACTTAGCCAAACAGAGTTTAGCATTAGAAGTTGAAACACTTGAGGACAAAAAGTTGCTCAAAAATTTGGCCGTTTGCAAGCCAGCTGGACCGATCCTAAAGCCTTCACCCCCACTCTCCTGAGGCTAATGGAGCCTGCCTGCCCCGCCGCCTGACCCCCTCCCACCCCCGGGACCCATCAGGACTTGCTGGATTGCTGGGTGGTGTGGGGAAGGGGACATTGGGCGAGACCCGGGCCAAAAGTTTAGAGGAGTCCGCTGGAGGCGCTTCCTTAGCTTTCTTGGTGCAGGAGACAGATGCACCAAAACTTTCTCAAAGTTTTTTTCTGAGTTTTGCGTGTGACGGGGAGGGGCATAGCCCACGTGAGAGTTTTTGCATTTTGTAATTGGGGGGAGGCGTGGCGTGGCGCGGCGCAGGAGAGGAAGCTCCTCCAACTTGCGCTCACAGCATAAGAATCCAGCGGAGACAGAAGACCTCCCCAATGTGTCCTGAGCCTCCCTTCTCTAGACCCCTATCCCACTAGGGAAAGATAAAAACAGGAGAGGATTATGGATCGATCTGCCTATATCCATGTCCAGTGGAGAAGCAAGTACAGAAGCCAGAACTCCCACCTTCTGCACCCTATAAAGAATTTGGGTCCATACTCCCAGGAGGGGAGAAATGATTGGGAGATGACCAGAGGGATCTGAATTCCAATTCCATCAGGACCCAGAGAGACAAGAGAAGGAAGGCATTCAGAAGTAGTAATAGGCTTAGGTATGACTTGGAAAGTAAGAGTAGACAGGACCATGGGAAAAGGTGGGCAAATATATACAAATATAGACAGCTAGTTGTAGAAATAATAGTTACCACACATCTGCAACCTTGGGAGAACCTCTGCAATTTCCAAAGGAGGGAATGGGAACGCAGAACTCTGATGGTGGGAACAGTGCAGAATCATATCGCTATAATCTTATGATTTTGTAAATCAATATGTCACTAATAAAATTAAAATGAAAAAAAAAAACAGCCCAGCTAACATGCTTCTAGGAAGTATTGTAAGGAGCTTCAGTGGCATAATCGGTTAGCACGGGACTTATACAGGAAACATTGTAAGAGCACACATTACACTACCTGACCTCAAGCTATACTACAGAGCTACTGTAGTCAAAACTAACTGATACTGGAACCAAAATTGAACTCAAACCAGTGGAATAAAATTGGAGATCCAGAAATCAATCCCCAACTTACAGCCAGCTAAGTTTTGACAAGGGTACCCAAACCATTGGCAAAAGAAGAAGGCTTTAACAAATGGTCTTGGGAACATTTAATTGAAACATGCAAGCAGATGAAAGTGAACCATCACTTATCATCTTGCACAACAGTCACCTCCACATGGATCAAGGACATGGACATAGGCCAGAAACTATCAAATACAAGAAAACATTGGCAGGACACTTCATGACCTATGTTTCAAAAAAGCCTTCAAGGGTTCAAATCCAGCAGCAAGGAAAACACAAGTGAAAATCTAACAATAGGACTACATCAAACTGAAAAGCTTCTGCACAGCAAAGGGTACCACTAATCTAACAGAAAGACACCCAACAGCATGGAGAAGATCTTTACACAACACATATCAGACAAAAGAGTAATAACTAGAATACATGAAGAGTAAGTAGTTCACTAAGCTAACACACACACACACACACACACACACACACACACACACACACACACACACACACACACCCCAATTAGAAAATGGGACAGGGCATGGACAGCATTTCCCCGAGGAAGAAATCTAGAGGGCCAACAGACATATGAGGAGGTGCTCAGAGTCACTGATCATCAGAGAAACACAAATGAAGACAATAATGAGATACCATTTTATACCTGTGAGAATGTCATACATCAGAAAGGACAGAAATGACAAACGTGGGCGAGGATGTGGAAAGAAAGGGACACTTCTCTGCTGGTGAGAATGCAAAATAATCCAACCGTTGTTGTGGAAAGCAATTTGCAGACTTATTGGGACACTAGGAATGGATCTACCCTAAGACCTTGCAATTCCTTTCTTGGGGATTTACCAAAAAGAAACAAACTCCAGTCAGAAGATATCTATGTATACCTATGTTCACAGCAGCACAGTAATTGTGATGTGTGTGTGTGATGGAATACTACTCAACTGTTAAAAATGATGGGGTTGTCTCCTTTGCATCCTTTTGGATGAAACTCAAGGACATCATGTTGAGTGTGATAAGCCAATAAAAAATGATGAATATAAAGTGATCTCGCTTATTAGCAGGATTTACTAAAGTAAGGATGGGGAGGAAGAGCACAAATGAAACATGAACTGGGCATGGTGTGCTACACCAAAGCAAAGGACTGTAGGGAGGGAGGATAAGAAGAAAACTTTGGGGGCCTATTACATGATGAAATTATATGCATATGTCAATGATTGTACTATAAAGCATTAACCCCCTCAAAAAAGTTTCTACAGTTCCACTTTAAAGTTCCCTACAACATTACAAACCAGTAATTGTGTTTAACATTTCTTTTTTAAAATATTATTTGTTTATTTATTATTGGATAGAGACAGAGAGAAATTGAGAGGGGAGGAGAGATAAAGAGGGAGAGAGACAGAGAAACAACTACAGCCCTGTACCACCAGTTATGAAGCTTTCCCCCTGCAGGTGGGGACTAAGGGCTTGAACCTGGGTCTCTGTGCACTATAATGTGGATACTTAACCAGACACACTATTGCCTGACCCCTGTATTTGACATTTCTTAAGTGGGGTCCTATCCTAGAAAGTAATTAAGGATTTTAATGTAGAACCTTATCTTCCTTCAGGCAAAGAAGGAGCAAAGATTTTAGGCTCATTTACTGCTGGACTTGGCTTTCTGTGAGATTTGGTCATTATTTTTATAATTCTTAGTTTTCATAAACAATAAAAAAAACATCTTTATTAGAATTTCCAACTTACAGAAAAAGTTTGAATAACTTAGCAAGTTGAAAAGCAATAATAATGATAATAATAATAACCACCACCATGAGGAAAAAATCTTTTAGGAATTTAAGCTTATTGACAAATTCATAAAAAAAAAAAAAAACTTGCTCCTTTTTAAATTGACTTTTTTACCCCATCTTTACTTACCATTTTTCAGCTCAGTATTACTTAAGTTGGACAAATTTTATACCTGGTTAAACATACAGAATTAGGGAATGTACTCCCAATGTGTAATGTGTTGTTTATGATAAAAGACTCAGGAATATTCATCATCCATCAATCATTCATATGTTTAAAATGTAGTTTAGGAAAATACTGCTCTAGACTTCGTCCTTATACTGTCTACAGAATGTGACTACTGTTTTATTTTCCCCCTGAGAATTCCATTTGATAAGTATTGCCATACTTATATTAGATCTACGTTTAAAATCTCTAAAACATACAATAGACTTTGCAATCAAATTTTCAGTGACCTAAAGGTAATTCTGATCATACAGGTTGAAATTAGTTTTCTTTGATGCTCATTCCTTTTTGACATTTAGTTTGAGTTGTTTATACCTGACTAAATCTGCAAGTTTATATCCAATATTAGCAGGAACGTATGTCAATTAACATACAGGTTTATAGTCTGTTAACCCATCCTTTTTTCCTTCTTTTTTCTTCTTCGATTTCATAATAAGTCAAAACTTTTAAAGAAAAATATATAACTTTGATGATTTACTTTTTTATTCACTTAAACTCAGCTGTGATATCTTCAAATTCTTTTCACACACATAGTCAGATTTCTTTTATATTATTCACATTTGTTGCCTAAATTGTCACCACTGTTCTCTTAAAGTTAGGAAGTTTCATCAAACAGGCTACTTTTGTCTTCTTCATGCCATAGAAAACCTTATTGGCCACCAGCTAGGAATACTCTCACTTTCTTCCCTTTTTCTCTTGAGTGTACAAAGTCATCTCCATATTTGGCCTCTGAAGGAAGGAAGTCTTGTACAGGCCTTTCCTCCAAATTGACTGTTGATCTTAGTCTGGTTTGTGCTGTGTCTAACTTGCCAGCTTAATTCCACTTGAGAGCAACTTTTCTCTCTTTCCACCCAGGTTTCTTGCCCTTTATCTTACCTATACCATTCATCTGAGTCTCTATCCTACTTGAATAATGCTTCTCAGTGCAAGAGGTGGTACACTTGGTTGAGTTCACACTTTACAATGTGCAAGGACTCAAATTCAAGCCCCTGGTCCCCACCTGCAGGGTGGGAAGTTTCACAAGTGGTGAAGCAGTGCTGTGAGTGTCTCTCCCCCTTCCTCTCAATTCCACTCTGTCTCCATCCAATTAAATAAATAAATAGAATAATGTAAATGCCTCTTTATATATAATACTTGCTTCCTCCATCAACATTTTGCCTTTACTAAATAGTTTTACTAGCATATGATGTGTAAAACTTAATTCACCATATAGATGCATATAATTCAAGGCCAGACAGATCATTTGAACATGGCATATGCCTTACCATGGGCATGGCCACATGTGTGTGCCATGGCACTAGGGTCAGCTTCCCCACTGTGGAGTCTCTCCTTCTCTATCTAAATGAAAAATAAATATACACACCTCAGTATCTGTTTACTTACAGTCATAATTCCATCACTAAGAACTAATTTTTGAACAGCTTCATTACACCCAATAAGGAAACTTCTTAGTTGGGAAGGAGAATCAGCTGCAAAACATTTTTTTAATATAATGTTTAAACTACACCAGAGATCTTTGTTCTTTTCTGTAAGAGATTTTGGTTCTGTTTTGTAAGGTAGCATTCAAAGAACCTGTACTTTTCTCTTTTTTTAATTATTTTTTTAAATTTTTCATTATTGGATAGAGACAGAGAAATTGACAGAGGAGAAGGAGACAGAGAGAGGGAAAGAGACAGAAACATCTGCAGGTTTGCTTCACCACTTGTAGAGCTTTACCCCTGTAGATGGGGACCAGGGGCTCTAACCTGGGTCCTAGCACACTGTAATGAATGCACTTAATCAGGGTTACTACCACCTGACCCCAAACCTGTACTTTTCAATTAATTAATAGAAGCCCTACTGATTTGTAGAAGTCTTATTAGATCTACTGCTTTGCAGTTCTTCAGAATGCTTCATCATATTTAGATTATGTGAATCACATGTTATGGACTGAAATAGGGTCATGAGATCCATTTTTGGCAAGCACTGAGTAAATAAGTGTGCTTCACACTCATCTGTGTAAAAACCGGTCTGTTTAAAAGAGCTTCTGCCCCTGCTATGTAGCCAGCAAAGGACTTCTAGCTCCAGATGGTACAGCTAGGAGAATGGGAAAGACTTTTAACAACCTGATTCTCAGCAACTATTTGAGTCAGGATCCTGTTCCTCAGCCTTAACCTGAATTGGATAGGTAACTGTGAGCAAAGAAATAAACACTTAGCAATTCACTAAGGTCTGGGGTGTTTGTGTGGCCTAATAGCATAAATTTAAGCCTACCTTGACTAGTCCAAGGGCTCTGCACAAATGGTTAATTTATATTTTATTATATATGTCAAATTAATATGCAGACTGTGATTTTTTTTGGTAGTAAAACTAATGCATTTTGGTTTTTGAGCTTCTCCAGACATTTTTATATCCTAAAGCATATTCTGAGACTGCAAGACTATTACTATTTTGTCATCTTAACTGTATGCGAATGAGAATTTTATTGACATTATGTAACCAAAAGTCAAGAAATAAAAAGAAAGCAAGTAAAATGTTGAGGTGCTTATGCTAAAAGAATCATTTATCTCTTATCACTCTCATTTGAAAACTGGATTGAAACATGCAGAAGAATGAAACTGAACAATCTTATCTCACCAGAAACAAAAGTCAACTCCAAATGGATCAAGGACCTGGATGTTAGACCAGAAACAATCAAATACTTAGAGGAAAACATTGGTGGAACACTTGCCCACCTAAACCTCAAGGACGTCTTTGATGATTCAAACTCAATTGCAAGGAACTAAAACAAAAACAAATCAATGGGACAACATCAAATTGAAAAGCTTCTGCACAGCCGAAGAAACTATCACACAAACAGAGACCCCTCACAGAATGAGAGAAGGTCTTCACATGCCATACATCAGACAAGAGACTAATCACCAAAATGTACAAAGAGCTCAGCAAACTTAGCAACAAAAAATCAAATGACCCAATCCAAAAATGGGCAGAGGATATGAACAGAGCATTCACTACAGAAGAGATCCAAAAGGCTAACAAACACATGAAAAATTGCTCCAGGTCGCTGACTGTCAGAGAAATGCAAATAAAGACAACATTGAGATACCACCTCACTCCTGTGAGAATGGCGTACATCAAAAAGGACAGCAGCAACAAATGCTGGAGAGGCTGTGGGGACAAAGGAACCCTTCTGCACTGCTGATGGGAATGTAAATTGGTCCAACCTCTGTGGAGCCAGTCTGGAGAACTCTCACTAGGTTAGACATGGACCTTCCATATGACCCAGTAATTCCTCTCCTTGGGCTATACCCTAAGGACTCCATAATACCCAACCAAAAAGAAATGTGTACACCTATGTTCATAGCAGCACAATTCATAATAGCTAAAACCTGGAAGCAACTTAGGTGCCCAACAACAGATGAGTGGCTGAGAAAGCTGTGGTATATATACACAATGGAATATTATGCAGCTATGAAGAATAATGAACCCAACTTCTCTGATCCATCTTGGATGGAGATAGAAGGAATTCTGTTAAGTGAGTTAAGTCAGAAAGATAAAGATAAGAATGGGATAATCCCACTCATCAACAGAAGCTGAGAAAGAAGAACAAAAAGCGAAACTCAAAGCAGGATTTGACTGAGTTTGGAGTAGGGCACCAAATTAAAAATCTCTGGGTGGAGGGTGAAGGTGTATGTTTGGCTTCACTGGGGGGTGGGGGGAGGGTGGGGTGGGATACAGTCTTTTCGTGGTGGGAAGTTTGTTTATGTGCATTCCTATTAACTTGTACTCATATAAATCACTATTTAATTAATATGAGAGGGGAAAAATTTTAAACATTTTAAAAAATTTTAAATTTTAAAAATTTCAAACATTGTAATGCACAGACCATAGGCTGAGACTTACTCTCTTAACAGCTTAGGCTCCTAAGCTAAATATGGGCCCCAGACCACATCAAATTGATGGGGTTTGCAGTCAACAATATATATACAGCTTTCCCATATTTGGGAGCTACTCTCTTCCCTGATGCAGCTTTATGGTCTTTTTTTCCAGCCATGTCAGTATCGCCCCAGACAATAACTTAGATCCACCTGCATATTAGATTTCAGGCTCAGGGGAAAAAAAAAAAAAACCTAGTATAGCCACAGGCACTTTGGAAGATAACTATAATATGCCTACTAACTGTCTCCAAAACGGAGACCCGTGAACTCTTCATATGAATTTTTCCAGCCTTTATGTTTATGATCAGTCAACAACTTGTTTGGATTTATATGTTAACTGTCTTTTCTGCCACCAGGTTCCAGATGCTAGCATGATGCCATCCAGACTTCCCTAGACAGACAACCCCACCAATGTGTCCTGGAGTTCTGCTTCCCCAGAGCCCTTCCACACTAGGGAAAGAGAGGCAGGGTGGGAGTATGGATCAACCTGTCAATGCCCATGTTCAGCAGGGAAGCAATTACAGAAGCCAGACCTTCCACCTTCTGCATCCCATAATGTCCTTGGGTCCATAATCCCAGAGGGTTTAAGAATAGGAAAGCTATCAAGGGAGGGGATGGGATACAGAGTTCTGTTGGTGGGAATTGTGTGGAGTTGTACCCCTCTTATCCTATGGTTTTGTCAGTGTTTCCCTTTTATAAATTAAATTAAATTTTTTAAAAAAGCTTAGAACATGGAGAACTGAAGCAACCAGTGGCATTACTCTATAAGACACAGCTATATACAAATAATGGTAAATGACATAAATTATGGTAATGTTGTATATGATACAGCAAATTGTAACAAAGGGATTTTCAAAGTTAATCCAATTGCCAAATAATTTGATTGCAGCAATAACTATCTATTACCTTCTTAAATCCTAAGACAGCAGGAACTTTCAGCTTCCTCTATAGAGCTTATATTTCATCCATTCCTGGAACCCCTAGGGTGGGGCTCACTTTCCTGCATGCTTCTCTTAATTCATGCCAAATGATAGTGTATCTGCAGATCCCAACCTAATCAATGCAAGGAGTACCACCTCAGCATGCTTCACTTCAGGCTGTGTCCAGAGACTTCAGGCATGGAATGTCAACCCTTCAGCCTCAGTACTCCGATGAGACCTTTCCTTTCTCACAGGGTTCTCTAATTCCATTTCAGGTGGTTCACTTCCTAACAAAGTTCCAAAACCTAGATATAGATCAGGCCCCATGAGATAGGGCATATGTTCACATGTATCCATAAATTAGTGCAAAATATATACCTGAAAGCAAAAGTACATAATAGTCTGCAGTGAGTCAGTATATTCAACAAGCAAGTAGAAAGACCTAAAAAGACAACATAAAGTTCAGAATGAAATAGTGTCTACTAAGACTTAGATACCCTCCTCACCTACTTCCTATTACACTTCCCTCAGTCACTCCAAAGCTAACCCTATCAAAGTAAGGACTACAAAAGCTGAATAAGGGCAAGAGATTGGCATACTTAAATGATGACTCTTTAGTCACTAACAGGCCACCCCATCAGCTGGGGCCCTAGTCAGAGAGTCTTGAGATTCCCAAACAGACATGATGGGCCAATATCTCGAATAAATCCCTCTCTCCATTGTTAGTGGTCATCTCTATCAGGAACAACACAGTAGACCCTTTTGTGGGCCCTCATAGGACCTTGCCCTCAACTTGGATCAACAACAATAGAGAATGTTCCATCCTCCAAAGGGATGATGTACAACATACTCTATGCACCACATGAGGAAGATGGCTCCTGAAATTGGAGCAGCTTGGACCGTTCCTACTTATGACCAGAATGTAAGCTCAAATCTATAGGGATGCAGAGGTCACATAGGCTCCTAAGCTGAATATTGGCTCCAGATCAGATCAAATCGATGGGGTTTACAGTCAACAATATTTATACAGCTTTCCCATATTTGGGAGCTACTCTCTTCCCAGATCCAGCTTTCTGGTCCTTTTTCCAGCCATGACATCATCTCCCCAAACAATAACTTGGATCCACCTGCATATCCGATTTCAGGCTCAGGAAAAAAAAAAAAAAAAACTAGTATAATCATGGGCTCTTTCAATATAACTAAAATAGGACTATTAACTATCTACAAAACAGAGACCCCCTCCCCAACTCTTCATATGAACTTTTCCAGCCTTTAGATTCATGATTAGTCAGCATTTTGTTTGGCTTTATATGTTAAACTCTTTTTTCAACCACCAGGTTCTAGATTCTAGCATGATGCCAACCAGACTTCCCTGGACAGACGACTGACCCTATCAGTGTTTCCTAAAACCCTGCTTCCCCAGAGCCCTGCCCCATTAGGGAAAGAGGGAGACAGGCTGGGAGTATGGATTGACGTGACAATGCCCATCTTCAGCAGGGAAGCAATTACAGAAGCCAGACCTTCCACCTTCAGCATCCTATAATGACCCTGGGTCCATATTCCCAGAGGGATAAAGAATAGGAAAGCTATCAGGGGAGGGGATGGGATACAGAGTTCTGGTGGTGGGAATTGTGTGGAGTTGTACCCCTCTAGTCCTGCGGTTTTTGTCAGTGTTTCCTTCATATAAATAAAAATAAAATAAAAAAGAAAAGAAAGGCTATGATGATGGTCCAATTAAACTTAAAAAAATTGTTTAATTCCTGTCAGCTTAATCCCCCTCAATACACATCTTTAATAATCTGAAAGTGGCATAAATTTGGACTTGTAAAACATATATATTCCCGTGGGATACCATTTTTATATTGTATATATTGGTTGTATGTGATACTATATTAGGAAAAAGTTGAAATGAATTGCATTTGGAACAATAAATAATAAGTGATTATTTCCTCTTTTACATTATGTCCTTAACATCTTTTAAAAATTTTTTAAAATTTATTTTCCCTTTTGTTGCCCTTGTTGTTTAACATTGTTGTGGTTATTGATGTTGTTGTTGGATAGGACAGAGAGAAATGGAGAGAGAGTAGGGGAAGACAGAGAAGGGTAAAAAAAGACAGACATCTGCAGACCTGCTTCACCACTTGTGGAGCAACTCCCCTACAGGTGGGGAGCCGGGGGTTCGAACCAGGATCCTTAAGTTGGTCCTTGTGCTCTGTGCCACATGTACTTATCCTGCTGCGCCACCACCTGACTCCTTGTCCTTAACATATTAATAATAGTCCCATTAAACCTAAAAGAAGCCTTGGTGTTTATCTAATAGCTGAGCCTCTCATCTGTCTCATCTTGTCAGCCAAGGGTCAGAGAAGTTAAGGGAGTTTCCCAAGGCCATAAACTTGTATAAAAACAAAACTAAAAGACTAAGGTTTTCCCACTGGAACTGCTGCCA
This sequence comes from Erinaceus europaeus, assembly GCF_950295315.1. Lineage (NCBI taxonomy): Eukaryota > Metazoa > Chordata > Mammalia > Eulipotyphla > Erinaceidae > Erinaceus > Erinaceus europaeus. The sequence goes on along the minus strand of NW_026648034.1, from coordinate 17,633 downwards.
CAGGAAGCCTTCTGTCTTTCATTACAGCAAGTAATTGTTACTCTTTTCACTTCACCTAAACATTTGTTGAAGTGGAAAGATGTTTCCTGAAGAGTTTTCTAGATGTGAAAGCTAGGTTAAACTACTTATTCCTTTTTACACTTTATTTTTTAACTTATCTCTATCTTATTTTATTTTATTATTTTGCCTCAAGGGTTATTGCTGGGGCTCTGAGTCACCACAATGAATCCACTTCTCCTGGTGGCCATTTTTTCCCCCATTTTATTGAATAAGATAGAAAGAGAAATCGAGAAAGGAGAGGTAGAGAAAGAGGGAGACAGAAAGATAAAATACTTGCAGACCTGCTTCACCACTTGCGAAGTGGCCTCCCTACAGGTGTGGAGCTGGGTCTTGAACCTGGATCCTTGAGCAGATCCTTGTGCTTAGGACTATATGTGCTTAACTGGGTGTGCCACTTCTCAACCCCAATTTCTTATCTCAAAATAAGCTCAAACAATGCCTACCTTGTGACTCTTACTGTGATCAGAGGTCAAAACCTATGTACAGTATTAGATCCATTGTTTGGACTTCAGTGAACAAATTTAGTTTTTATTGCCTTCTGATTTCAGCCTATACTAGATCAAGGTGTAGCAAAGTAGGCCCTATAGATAAAAGCTGGCCTACCGCTTGTCTTTTTAAAAAATAAACTCAGTTTTACTTTAACACAATATCATGTTCATTTATGTATTATCTATTGCTGTTTTTAGGTTACAGTAGCAGTGATTGTGACAGAGACATTATGACCCAAATCTAAATATTTACACATTGATTCTTTGGAAAAAAAATCTGCTGCCTTATGATATAGATTGTTGATATTATACTGGAAGCTACTCTTGATGCTTTCATGTGCAGTATCACTCAATGTTTCTCTCTACTGGGTCAGCCAAAAATTGGTCTCTCTTTAAATTTCTTCTAAAATTACTTATTTATTTTTAAAGCTACTGAATCATATTAGTTTATTTTTCTCTCTGTTTTTAAAATTAGTATTTTGATATTGATTTACAAAATGATGTGATAACAGGGTTGAAATTCTGCACCATGCCCACCACTAGAGTTCTGTGTCCCTATTCCTTCCATTGGAAACTCCAGTAGGTTTACCAAAGCCACAGAGGTGGCCTGGCTATTATTTCTATGGCTATATATCTACATTTATATATATTTGCCCATTTTTCCTATGGTCTTGCTTCTCTTCCTTTCTAAGTCACACTTATACTTATCACTACTTATAAATACCCCTCTTTTTTCCACTTCTCTCTCTGGGTCCTGATGTAATTGGAACTCAGAGCTCTCTGGCCATTTCCCCCTAACATTTCTACCCCTCTGGAAGTATGGACCAAATTTTTTTTAAAAATTTTATTAATAAAAAGGATACACTGACAAAAACCACAGGATAAGAGTGGTACAACTCCATACAATTCCCACCACCAGATCTCTGCATCCCATTCCCTCCCAATAGCTTTCCTATTCTTTAGCCCTCTGGGAGTATGGACCAAAGATCATTGTGGGATGCAGAAGGTTGAAGGTCTGGCTTCTGTAATTGCTTCCCCACTGAACATGGGCATTGACAGGTCGATCCATACTCCCAGCCTGTCTCTCTCTTTCCCCAGTGGGGAAGGCCTCTGGGGAAGCAGAACTCCAAGGCACATTGGTGGGGTTGTCTGTCCTGGGAAGTCTGGTTGCATCCTGCTAGCATCTGAAGTCTGGTGGCTGAAAAGAGAATTGACATACAAAGCCAACCAAATTGTTGAACAATCATGGACCTAAAGGCTGGAATAGTGCAGATGAATTTTTGGAGGGGTCCTCCATTTTGTAGATAGCTAGTAGGCATATTTTGGTTATATTTCGAAGGGCCTGTAGCTATACTAGTGTTGTTTTTGTTTGTTTGTTTGTTTTTTGCCTGAGCCTGAAATCTGATATGCAGGTGGATCCAAGTTATTGTCTGGGGAGATGATGTCATGGCTGGGAAAAGGAGCAGAAAGCTGGATCAGGGAAGAGAGTAGCTCCCAAATATGGGAAAGGGGTATAAATATTGTTGACTGTAAACCCCATCGATTTGATGTGATCTGGGGCCCATAATTAGCTTAGGAGCCTGTGTGACCTCTGCATCCCCCAAAATTTTTATGGGGTGCAGAAAGTGGAGTTCCAGCTTCTGTAATTGTTTCTATGCTGGACATGGGTGTTGGCAGGTGCATCCATATCCCCAGTCTGTTTCTATCTCTTCCTAGTGGGGTAGGGCTCTGAATAGGTGTGGTTCCAGGACACACTAGTGAGGTTGTTTGCCCAGAGAAGTTAGAATGGAATCACAGTAGCATCTGCAACTTGGTGGTTGAAAGGCAGTAAGATATAAAGCAGGACAAATTGTGCAATAAACAGGGACCAAAAAGTAGGATTAGAGAAGATGAGATTAGGGATCCTGGGATGAAAAGAAACTAGGAAGTCTATTTTAGGTATGCTTCCTAGAGGCTCATGACTTAGTTTGCACTTGAGCTTGATAGCTAACATGCAGACAGACTGAAAATATTGTCTGGGAAGATGGTGTCAGAGTTGAGAATAGGAATAGGAATTTGGATTAGGGAGGAGAGTAGCTCCCAATCTTAAAGAAAGTATATAAATACAATGAAAGCATTGAGTGTGACTTGTTATATCCAAACTGGTATTAGGTTATGGAGTTTAGCCTCAAGTGAGGGAGGAAATAGACCTAGTGTGGTCAACCTTAGTTATTAGAGCATTAACTTGTTTGATGATTATAATAAAGGTGTCATAGGGACTATAATGGTCCTTTAGTTGAAATATATATATGATAATAATGATGATGCTGTCAGATGTGATATCTCCTAAATTTTCTTGAAAGATATTATATACATTTAATTTGGTAAAGACAGAGAGAAATTGCCAAGTAAGGGAGAGATAGAAAAGAAGAGAGAAAGAAAAATACCAGCAGCACTACTTTATGGCTTGTGAAGCTTTCCCCCTTCATTTGGGGACTAGGGATTTGAACCCAGTTCCTTGTACATTATAACATATGCCCTCAACTAGGTGTGCCAGAGGTTAGCTCCCTTCTCTTTAAACTTTTAGTGAGACCTGGGTGAAAAGAACCACAGGGTACAGAATAACCTTCCTATGAGAAGATCTTATTGGAGTCACTCTGCGGTCTTTCCTCTTCACAGCCAGAAGGCAAATGAGCTTGGGAACCTGAGAAGCCATTTATTTAAAGACCTCAGACCTTGAGCCTTCCCTCCATCATATTGGGTAAAGCTTCAGTGCTGTGATCTCTGTCTTTGTCTCTCTTTCTCTCTGTCTGTCTGTTTCTCTCATTCTAGATTTAAAAAAATGTCAACTCGGAGCAGTGACTCCTTGGTGTCAATGACAAAAGATGGCAAATGCATGAGATAAAGGCAACCCGGGTGTTTGAACTTATGCTTAGAGAAGAGCCATTCATGGCATGGGAAAACAAACTTTAGATGTGAATAAGATATAAACTTATGTGTTACTAAACTCATTTAAATTATCAGTGAGACCAGTGCAAAAGAGAACTCAAGGACACTGAACAAGCTTCCCATGAGAGCTTTCTCAGCCATTCATCTGTTGTTGGGCACCTGGGTTGCTTCCAGGTTTTAGCTATTATGAATTGTGCTGCTATGAACATAGGTGTACACATTTCTTTTTGGTTGGGTATTATGGAGTCCTTAGGGTATAGCCCAAGGAGAGGAATTACTGGGTCATATGGAAGGTCCATGTCTAACCCAGTGAGAGTTCTCCAAACTGCTCTCCACAGAGGCTGGACCAATTTACATTCCCATCAGCAATGCAGAAGGGTTCCTTTGTCCCCACTGCCAAATCAAAATCATTTGGCTGAAACAAGACTGTGTCACTTGATTTAAGAAAATACACCGAAACCCACATTACTGAAATAATGCTGATTTCTGAGTAAGGAAGGGGAACTTGCATTTGATTCCCAAATATGATTGCTTAGTAGAATAAATCCCACACCAGCAACACTTGTAAATTTGTGAAAATGAATTTTATCTTTCCTTAAAAAATAATTTTTTAATTCATCACACTTTCTTCCCCACCCTTTAGTTTTTGATAAATGATAGAAACAATGTCTATCTTATAGGGAAAATATTAAGAACGGCACATGTCAATCTGGAGAACTTTCAGAAGGCTAGAAGTGGACCTACCCTATGACCCTTCAATTCCTCTCCTGGGGATATATCCTAAGGAACTAAACACACACATCCAAAGAGATCTCTGTGTACACCTATGTTCATAACAGCATAGTTTTTATTAATCGAGACTTATAAGTAATCAACATATCCAACAACAGATGAGTGGCTAAGAAAATTGTGGCATCAAGGGCCAGGAGGTGGTAAATCTTGTTAAACCCACATATTATAGTGTGCAAGGATCTGGGTTCAAGCCTCTGGTCCCCACCTGCATGGGGTGGTGAAGCAGGGCTGCAAGTGTCTCTCTGTATCTCTCACTCTTTAACTCTCCCTCCTCAATTTCTGTCTCTATATATAATAAATAAATATTTTTAAAAGAATTTATTTAAAAAAATATAATTGTGATACATATATATGTATATATATGCATGTGAAAACTACTCAGCTAGTAAAAATGATAGTCACTTTCATCACTTACTGAAGAACTTTCTTTTTATATTTTAAATTTTCTTTCAACATATTAGTGTAAGAGCCTGTAAATAATTTTTTTCATTCTTATATTATCATCCAAGTCCTTCTAAGAATTTCATGTTGTTAATCATCATAGAAATTTATATTTACATAAACAAATTATATAATGTTAAACCATCCAGAATCAATAGTCTTAAGAAAATATTTTAAAATATTAGGGCTTGTTATCCATTTATTTAGTCCTATATACATTATATAGTCTTCTTCATGTGACCAGTGGTAAAGGCACGTTTTAATTTAAAGGCTGAGATTCAGTCAGAAAGTAAATCTTTTGGGGCTGTGTGGTAGCGCAGCGGGTTAAGTGTACACGGCGCTAAGTGCAAGGACTAGCGTGATGGTCCCTGTTCGAGCCCTTGGCTCCCCACCTGTGGGGGGGGGGTTGATTCACAAGTGGTGAAGCAGGTCTAGAGGTGTCTATCTTTCTCTTCCCTCTGTCTTCCCCTTCCTTCTCAATTACTCTCTGCTTGTGCAACAGCAAAATAGGAAAAATAGCCTCCAGGAGCAGGAGCAGTGGATTCCTAGTGCAGGCACCAAACCCCAGCGATAACCCTGGAGGCAAATAAAAAATAAAATCAATTACCTTCTGAAGAGTTACCTGTAACTCTTTGTATTCTTTGATTGCCAAAGAATAGTGACATTACCATAATTTCACTATTTGTAGGGTTCTGGAAACAGTATTTCCATGTGATGCTAGTAGTTAATTTAGAATAGTTATGGGTTGTATGTCTACATAAATATGTCTAACAAAAATGCACCAAATTTTAGTTAAAAAAAGGAGTTGTACATAAAAATGTCCCTCTTATTTATTTTCTTAGCTGTTTTATATATATGAAGTTGAGTAACATCAAATCAGAATCAATGCAGAATAAGGAATAGCCAATGAGGGCAACTTAAGTGTTATCAGATAGCAGAACACTTCATTTGATAACTTGTCTTATTTCCAGACATATGGTTGAATTTAGGTTGCATCATTGATTGAAAGTTGAACATAGTAATAGATGGGGGCCAGGTGTTAGCACACCCACTTGAGTGCACATATTACAATGTGCAAGGACCCAAGATAAAGCCTCCATATCTACCTGCAGGGGGAAAGTTTCACAAGTGGTGAAGCAGGGCTGCTGGTGTTTCTCTGTCTCTTCCCTATCTCCCCTTCCTCTCAATTTCTGGCTGTCTCTATCCAGTAGATAAAGATAAAAAAATTTTTTTTCAGAACAGAAGACTAAGAGATTTATTTTTCAGCTAGCAATTAAGAATTACCAGCAATATGCTCTCAAGTAAAATTGTGTTGATACTTATTGGATATACTCTTTTTAAGATCAAACATTTCACAAATTTTTAAATTATCTTTATTTATTGGGTAGATACAGTCAGAAATCAAGAAGTTGGGGGGGGAGATAAAGAGGGTGTGAGAAAGAGAGACACTTAACAGCACTGCTTCACCACTTGCAAAGCTTTCCTCCTGCATGTGAGGATCGATGGTTTGAACCTTGGCCCATTGTAAGATGTGCACTCAACTAGGTGCACCATTCAGCCTCTAAGATCAAATATTTCTTACTAGATGGATTATGACTTTTACGACATGGCTTAGTTCATAAAGGCACATTATACTCATACAATGCTTATGTACATGATAGCCATTCAATGAACTATTGTTGAATGAATTAAGTGAATAACACTAACAGTCTGGATATACATTTTATGTTCACTAAATATTATGAATCTAGACTCATACCCATAAAATGTTCTACCTTTTGTAATTCAATTTAAAACTACATAAAAGTTAAGGTTTCTACCCTAATTCAGATTTCTAGCCCTATTCTCAACTCAGACATCATCTTCCCACAATATTTTTAGTCTACCTGCAAGTTAGATGTCAGGCTCAGGCAAAAATTACTAAATTCATGGACCTTGTGGAACATAACTAAAATAGACTTCCTAGTTTCTACCCACATGAAGACCCCTAATCTCATCTGTTCTATTTTCTCCATTTGGGTTCCTGCTTATTAAACATTTTGTCCTGCTTTATATCTTACTGCCTTTCAGCCACGTTGCAGATGCTACTATGATGTCATTCCAACTTCCTTGGGCAAATGACAACCTCAACAATATGTCCTGGAACCTCACCTCTCCAGAACCCTATCCCACTAGGGAAACACAGAAACAGGATGGGGGTATGGCCTGCCAACACCCATATCCAGCAGAGAAGCAATTACAGAAGCCAGACCTCCCACCTTCTGCACCCCATACAAAATTTTGGTCCATACTCCCAGAGGGATAAAAAATAGGGAAGCTTCCAATGGAAGGGATGGGACATGGAACTCTGGTGGTGGGAACTCTATAGACTGAACTCCTGTTAAATTACAATCTTGTTAATTATTATTAAATCATGAATAAAAAATTAAGAAAAAGAAGTTAAGGCCACAAAATTATTTTGGTGTATAAAACAAACAAGAGAGGTTTAATGACTAAATGCAAAAGTGCGACTCTTTCTGAAGATAAGTTGCCTTCATAAGTTCATGTTTTATCATGTGCTATAATTAATCCTCATATAATGAGATTAAATACTCTCAAGAAGTATTTAAAAACAGTTTAAGGCTTTAGAAAATCAATTTTGTGTGTGTGTGTGTGTGTGTGTGTGTGTGTGTGTATTGTGTGTAGATTCCAGAATAAAAGACTTCAATCACTTTCACATCTTCCCATTTCTCCTATCTGTAGATAGATCTCTTAGCACTCAAGTGTGGACTTTCCCTGTTTTTCGCTGTTGAACCAGTATTTAAGATGACCTAAAAAATATTTTCTCCTCCTCCAATGATCTTCAGGTCAGTTGGCCAGACACATCTCCCTTGATTGCTGACCTTGTGTATTCTTTTAGCCATTATATTTCAGAGAGGTCTCACCTTGTATAGCAAATGACCAGAGAAAATATTCCAAAGGGAGGTGATGTAATCCTAAGTATCCTTATGGCAGATATTATTCCCAGCAACTTTCAAGTTAGTGTTCAACACACCTACTGAATATTGGTGTAACTGTTATCCTGTACCAACAAGAAATCAATTACTGCTATCTATGCCAATTCTGTATTCCATAGGCCTAAGGGTAGCTAGTCAGGCCTGTATATGATGGTATACTTTGGAAACTCAGTTCCTACTTCCACTCCTTGGTTGTATGTGTGTGTGTGTGTGTGTGTGTGTGTGTGTGGTGGGATTGTGTATGTGTATGTGGGGGTAGCGATTTTTCTTTAGCTATTTACATTGTATATTTCCAGATAAAAGTACATTCACTGACATTATTCATTACAGACACCTCTCTCAAGCTCCCATGCCTGACCTTACTTAGCTTTTGGGATCAGGCAAGTTCATGGTGGAATGGCCATAGACTATCACTGATATATGTCTAACACAACTTTCAAGGTGCCCAAGATCAGATTTGGGATGCATTACAACTGGAGTAATGGCAAGAGTTCAGTGTAGTTCATGAACTGTAAGAATAATTTGCAGTTGGCATAATTTGAGGTGAAGTGTTTATTATTACATTTTAGTCTATTTTTAAAATCCCAGTATAGACTTTTAGATAATTTATGCTTATTTTTTACTCTCCCTGATGACCAGAGAAGTAGACTCATTAGAATCTTTCTTTATTTTTTCTTTTCTTTTCTTTTTTTTGCCTCCAGGGTTATCGCTGGAGCTTGGTGTTGGCACTAAGAATCCACTGCTCCTGGCAGCCATTTTTTCCCCATTTTATTGGATAGGGCAGAGAGAAATTGAAAGAGGAGGTCGAGATAGAGAGAAAAATAGATACCTGCAGTCTGCTTCATCACTTATGAAGCAGGAGTCCCCCTGCAGGTGAGGAGAGGAAGCTTTAACTCTAATCCTTTCGAGGATCCTTGCTCTTGGTACTATATATGCTTAACTGGGTGTGCCACTGCCCAGTTCCCTAGAACCTTCTTATACTTACAACCTCCCTTCTACTACCTTGATAATACAGCTATCTTTTATTTATGTTTGAACTTTAGCTTTCCATTTGAAAAAATATTTATATTTTTCTAATCAACATTGGGGCTGCAGGACTAAAAAAATAGATATAGAGTTTATAATCATTTTACATGTAAGAAAATAAGATTATAGACAGAGCACATAAATTGGATAGAGACAAGGAGAAATTGAGAGATGAGGGGGAAATAGGGAGAGAGACAGAGAGACACCTACAGCCAGCTTCACCACTTGTGAAGCTTTCCCCCTGCTGGTGCGAACCAAGGGCTTGAACCCAGGTCCCTGTGAGTGCTTAAACCAGGTGTACCACCACACGGCCCCTTGCCTATCCCAGCAGTTCTTTTTACTCACTTTCTCCTTCTTCCTCTCCCTGACCCCCACTCTTCCACCCCTTCCCCTCTCTCCCTCCTTCCCTCCTTTTCTTTCTTCTTTAGTGAGTATCTTCTGTCTCCTAGAATGCAACACCTATTGGTATCTTCTCTTCAAGCTTGCCCACTCCTTGGTCATACTTTGTTACTTTCTTTTATTCCCTACCACCAAACAAAGCTGATGCAAAGAAAAGAGAACCATAAAACCAATGCCATTGAAGCTATGCATGGGGGTATAAACATTATTTTGAGAGATGTTTGCATTCTGTAAGGGGTGTTTGCAAATCCAGTTGAACCCCAAATATTGAAAACACTGCAAAGACATTTGTGAATTGAGTGACTTCACTGGCATCCCTTATGTAATCTAGGCAGATACTCCTCTTCCCCATGTCTATCTCTTAAACCTCTTCACTCTATTCTCTGTCCTCATTTAGCATGGCCAAAGAAGGGATTTGGTGCAAATTGTTAAAAGCTGCTATATCCTACCATTAGAAGAATTCTGGAATCAGAGAAAGCAAGAGATACTCTTTGATAATTCTATATATTAAAAAAATACTTCCACTGGTATAGAGAACTAAAATATATGAACGTTTGAGAGGGAGGGAGTCAGGAGAGGGATAGGGGAAGGGAGAGAAAGAGAGAGAGAGAGAGAGAGAGAGAGAGAGAGAGAGAGAGAGAAGAGGGGAGTATGTCAGATGAGGGTACACCTGGTTGAGCACACACAGTACCAAGTGCAAGGACCTAGCTTTCAGTCCCCATTTCCCACCTGCAGGAGGGATGCTTCAGGTGTGGTAAAGCAGTTCTGTAGGGGTTGCTTTTTCTCCTTCTCTATCACCCCTTCCATTTTCATGCCTTCTTTCTGTCCCTATCCAAAAAATGAATAGAACAAAATAAAATAATTAGAGAGAGAGAGATAGATAGAGAGAGAGAGAGAAAGAGTCCAACCCTTCTCAATGACCTTGGTAGAACTATGGTAGTTGAGAGAGGAGAGAGGGGGAATAGAACTCTGTTATGGGAGTGATATGAAACTATACCCCTATTACCTTGTGATCTTGTAATTCACTACTAAAAAGTAAAACATTAACAAAAAATAAATCTCCTGGCATTCTGTGAGGTGTGGCTATGGAATAACATGGAATAGCACAGAATCTCCCCCTAAGCAACAAAAATTGGCAACTATCAAACTTAACAAACTTCATCACACTTCAGCTAAGAAAGCCACAGAAGCACTGCAGCCTCAGGTGGGTACTCATGCACATGGCTGGGGTCAGAAGGGGCATGGGCTTGAAACCAAACACAGGAAACTTGAGAGCACAAGCAACAGATTGTGCTTTTTTTTTTTAAACCACTATGCAACAACAGTCAAAGCAACACACAGTGTTGATGGTGAGAGAGGGGGACCTATGAGCTTTTAATCCATGAGCTCTGGAAAGTTAGTATAATTGGCAAGGATGCAGCACAATGGGAGGGGCTATATCTGACCAAAAGAAGTCTGGTCTGCCCCCAACCTAAGGCAGACACACACACAGAAATGTAAGTGGCTAAATGGTAAATTGAACCCTGCTCTTCCAAACACATCTGTCTCCTAGCAGCAAACCTACAAGGTGTGAATTTAGGCTGAAGTGGTACAGAGAAGCCATATATACACACCACACGGAGTATTGAAACAGCTCACAGATATAACAAGAAACATAACCCCAGTCCCCTAACACGCAACATATAAACAGAAAATAAATATCTTTGGGGGCTGGGAGACAGTTCACAGGTTGAGCACATGCTTACCATATGTCAGATGCTGGGCTTGGACCCAGGCACCACATGGAAGCACCATAAATGGCATCTGAGAGCTTCATGGGTGATGGAGCAAGGCTCTACTATCTCTTTGCCTTTCTTTCTTTCCTTTATCCCTCTCTTTCTCAAGAATGAAGAAAAAAAAAATCTGACTCAGGAGGTTACTCAGTCAAGACCTTGGCAGCACATTAGAAACTATTTAAAAAATCATGTAGATATTTAATGTTTTTAGTACAAATTTAATCAATTAATATATATATTACTTTTCATTATATGTTTGGTACGCTTTTGTTTAAAAAGTTCTTTATGTTGGGCTCAATCAATACTTAATACCGATCTGAATTTCAGTCTCTTGCAAAAGTGGAATTTAAATCAATCATTCTCAACTTTTCTGGTCAGCCCTTGTGTTGTAATCTATATAATATGACTTTTCCTTCCCCTAAGGGAAGGTGACTTACCCTGATATCTTTCTTTTCTTGTTCCATCCTCTTACAGATTTCCTTTTGGTGTAGAACTCCTTGCAGAAACTTTTGCTCTCTAAATGGAATTTAGCCCATTTCATGAATCATTTAATGAAGCCATTGAGATATATATATTTATTCAGATGGCTTTAAAAAAAATAAAGCAAATAGTAAATATTCTTTGTACTTTATTTTTCATCTGCTGTCTCAATACTTGGGGTGAAATGCCTACTTCCTCTTTTGACTTTTTCTATCACAGTCTATATTCCCTATAAGTGCATATCATTTCTCTTCTGCCTATCCAGGAAACAAAAATAATAACAAAGTGCACTGAAACAAAAGGCTTAGCTTCTATCCTCAGATATCTGACTCACAAGTTGAAAGGCTTTGGAAGCAGCATCATGTCTGCATTTCAGTCTCTTAGCTGATCGTGAGGCAGATTTATCTTGGGAAGGCCCTTTTTCATGCCAAGATTCACTGACTTAGACCCTTGTTTACATTTGTGACAGGTTAATCATTGCAATGACATTGTGGGGGAAAAATTAATATCTTCAGATTAAAGATGAAAAAGTGGCTTGTGAAAGAGATTCAGTGGCCCAGCTAGAGTAGCACTAAATCCTAAACCCAGATAATATCTCACTTTAATGTGAGAACTAGATAAATTATGTTTCCCTACAGAGGAGACAAAGAGGACAAACACAGTGAGATTTTGAAGTCTCACCTATCATTTCCCAGCTAGCAGCAGGGTGTTCCTATACTAATACACAAGACTATGATGTGTAGATTCACAATCTTGTATTTATATCTAATTGACTTTTTTTTAAATTCATAATATCAGTGGTTTTCTCCAGGGTATCCGTTCTGCTTTAGATGCTATACTATATGAATATCACTCAGAAGTGACAGGAACATCCTACTACACAGCTCTTCTATGGAACAAAGTAGTTTATTGGAAATAATATTTCCCCTTTTTTCTTCAAAAGGAAAAGGTTATGGTGAACAAGTCAGAAGATCTAGGCTCTGTTCCTGTGACTTGCACTGACTCACTCAGTGGCCATGTGCCTCTCAGTTGATTTCTCTTCAGATCTCAGTTGCTAGAATTTAGGAAGACCTAACCTCTTCAAAATGCTATAAATGCGTGTTTTAAAAAAAAATCACAAAAAGGCAAAGAAGGAATTGGTCTGAGTCTGAACACTTGAGTCAAAACTGACTTAGCATGAAGCATAAGCAAATCTATTTTTAAGAGAATTTAAATTTGGAAGGCAGGCACACTGAGTTAAGCACACATAATAACAAGTGTAAAGATCCTGCTTTGAGCCCCTGGCTCCCCACCTGCAGAGGATCTCTTCACAAGCAGTGAAGCAGGTCTACAGGTGTCTATCTTTCTCTCTCCCTGTCTTTCCCTCCCCTAAATGGCCACCAGGAGCAGTGGATTTGTAGTGCAAGCACTGAACTCCAGCAATAACTCTGGAGATCCTCCTAAAAAATAATTCTAAGAAAGAGAAAAAAAGGGGGATAATTTAAATGTTATCTTCCTTCCTTTTAGTTTTTCATTTATTTATTTATTTATTTATTGTCTTTATTCATTTATTGGATAGAGACAGCCAGAAATCAAGAGGGAAGGGAGTGATAGGGAGACAGAGACAACATCTGCAACACTGCTGCACCACTCACAAATCTTTCTTCCTGTAAGTGGGGACTGGGGGCTAGAACCCAGTTCCTTATACTTTGTAACATGTGTGCTCAACCAGTTGTGCCACCGCCTGCCCCCATCCTTCCTTTCTTCCATCTTACCTCTTTATAATTTGGTAGAAAAATCATGGATTTTATAGAAGGGAAAATGAAATGAAGAAAAAAAGTGATTTTTGTCTTTCTTCGGTCCCCTTACCTCTACAGTTTGACGATTCTATTTCATGATGACTAGCTCAAAATGTTATTTGGCAGATTTCTACAATTAATTGCATGTCAAGTGCATGCACATTAAATTGACAGAGGAATTTACCTTTTGAGAAAGGGGAGATTTCCACAGAAATGGGAAGATCTTCCCAGAAAAGAAATCTCCAAAATTCTCTTCTAAATACGCTTCCCTTTGTCACTTGTTCAACAATTGTTGAGCTCTTCACTGACTAGGTTTTTAGGACATACACAGTGAAGATACAGTGCCTGCACTCAAAGAATGGTCAACAGAGCTAAGGCAACACACACTTCAACAAATGCTCACACTACTGTGTAGGGAGGCCAAAGATGAAAAACAGCACAGAGAAGATTGGGACATCTAGAAAAAATAATAACAGTGGTGGGATCATTTTCCAGATAGTATAAGTTTTATAGTAATGTATTCTTTCAAGTGAATATTTAACCAAACTGAATTATGTACCAGGAAATATGTCAATAAATATTAAAGACTAGAAAAGCATCAGTTTGGGAGTTAAATAGATAAAATTGCAACTCAGTTCTATCTATAGGTGTGACCTTGAGCAAGTTGGCACGCCTTTCAATATCTGTGTCTTCATTTATTAAACAGAGAGTATAAAAGTATGTGAAAATTTGGACTCCAAATGACAGATGGCCTGATGTGGTCCTAGGGTGGGGGGAGGTTGGGTAGGTGAGAGAGATGATAAATTGGGTTGAGCTTAACTCTAGAAGTTCATCTTCCAAAATGGATTTAGGAAACAAAAGGGCAATGATTGGAGACTTAAACAAGCCCAACCTGTCCCTGCTAACCTTATTCCCTCAAAATAATGAAAATAGTTATGACTGATTATAAACTTTTTTTTTCTAGGAGGAAGTTTGAGCAGCCATGACCCAGGAGGTGACAAAATTTGAAGGCCAAAGACCCCTTCCTACCTGCATCCAAATAGAGCTCCTGCTTTTCCATGTCTGCCTGAAGATAAATACCCCCTCTCCAGACCTGAGTAATCACTCTTTATACCTGAGTAACAACTCTTGTCTCCATTGTGGGTTTAAATGGTAATTAAATGAGCATTTCCTTTTTCTTTTCTTTCTTTTTTTTTTTTTTTTTTTTACCTCTAGTGTTATTGTTGGGGCTCAGAGCTGGCACTATGCATCCACTACTTCTGGAGGTCATATTTTCATTTTATTGGATCAGACAGAGATAAATTGAGAAAGGAGTGTGTGTGTGGAGAGAGAGAGAGAGAGAGAGCGAGCGAGCTGTAAGAAACATTTTGTGCAGGTGGGGAGCTGGGGGCTTAAACTTGGATCCTTGCATGGGTCCTTACAACGGGCATTTTCCCTTTCAAGCAAAAGCTGGTGTGAGTGGCTTTCTGTGGCAATGAACTGTGTACTCACATTCAACTTCTTATTGACAATTCATGAGATTCTATAATGATCAAATGAGAGAAGACACAAGTGCACCCAGCCCAGACCTTTACACTTGGCAAGATGGTAAGGGTTTAATAAATAGTTATGGGGGCCGGGCGGTGGCACAGCAGGTTAAGTGCATATGGCACATGGTGTGAAGTCAAAGGACTGATGTAATGATCCTGGTTCGAGCCCCTGGCTCCCCACCTACAAGGGAGTCACTTCACAAGCGGTGAAGCAGGTCTGCAGGTGTCTTTCTCTCCCCCTCTGTGTCTTTCCCTCCTCTCTCCATTTCTCTCTGTCCTATCCAACAACAACGACATCAATAAAAACAATAACAACTACAACAATAAAATAACAAGGGCAACAAAAAGGAAAATAAATAAAATAAATAACTATTTAAAAATAGTTACACATTTTCTTATTGTACTATAGCAATCCAGTGAATTCCTAAAATTCTGTTCATATGGAAAAGGTATAAAACACAGTAGATTTTGGCAAAATAGATCACAAACTATGAAATGCTATGTGTCATGACACAGATTGGAGTATATGTCAGACCAATTAGAAAATATCTTCTATATTATAGAAGATAAAACAATGCAAGATAAGTTTAAAATAAGTTATAGCTACCCTTCTCTCAACATACAAGAAGCTAAATTGCTTGAAAAATCTAAGAAACAAAACTTATATATATATATATATATATATATATATATATATATTCTTAAATTCTTTTTTGCATGTGATCTGACCCATTTTTTAAAAACGAAAATATGCCCTATCAGAGTTGCCTTGATTTATGATATTCACATAGCATAGACATGTGCTTTGAAAACATATTGCTAACAAAAAAAAATGTTCTGGTATACTACATTTTTGCTTTTTGGTTTTTGATGGAGCCAGGGTCTCACACATTCACAATTCTATTGCTCTGAGCCACTATCTCATTGAGAAAGAGAGAGAGAGAGAGAGAGAGAGAGGAGAGAGAGGAGAGAGAGAGAGAGCCCAAGACAGAGACAGAAGAGAGATTGATTTAGTGACTTTCCCAAATCCCTTAATTTACTATCTTCAAAACTTGAAAATATCTTCCTAGTTAATCAATCAATGCAGCAAGCATTAGACCTCTATGTAATAATTTTGAAAGTTAGAAAAGAAACAATTGTTTGCTTTTTACCTTGTAAGACTACAAAACCTATCTATACCTTAACATACTCAACAAGTAAAAGTTGAGAGTAACACCGTACTTCTTCAGCCGGTCCTTGTGCTTCGTGACACGTGCGCTTAAACCGCTGCACTACCGCCAGACTCGCAACACATTACTTCTTAATAGAATTGTGTTAATCATGACAAGTATAGATTAGTATTTGAAAAGATATGAAATTTAAAAAGCAAAATTTCAGCTATATAAGAGAGAAAAGAAATACATTTTACAGGATCTCTATAATAGTTACAAAGAATCTAGTGCCCTTTTATGATACAGTAAACATATTAAAACAGAATTGAATAGCTTAATTTTAAAAATAAACATCACGTGTGATATCTTTTCAAGCCCATAAGGAATAAGTAATACTGGTCATATAGTGCAAAACTAACTTGGTGACTAAGGTGGCTAAAGCTTAAGACAGTTAAACTATCAACGTCCCAGATCGGGTTGTCAAAATCTCTCACTGTGCTAACCTGATCTGTTCTCTTCCAATTCATATTCCAGAGCTTATTAAAGTTTAAACCTGGCAAGGAAGATTGTCTGATGCATAAAACAGCATACTAGTTGAATCAATAATATAGCTGAATAGAGAGGTTGTTGGCTCTATACTCTGCCTCTTATTTTATTCATTGCAAAAGTCTTTTTGTGGCGGTCAGGCGGTATAGTATGTTGGCTTAAGCACACATAGCGCCTCAAAGAGCAAGGACCGGACTGGCGCAAGGATACCAGGTTCGACCTTCAGCTCCCCACCTACAGGGGGGTCGTTTCACTAGCGGTGTAGCAGGCTTGCAGATTTCTATCTTTCTCTCCCCCTCTCTGCCTTCTCCTCATCTCTTGGTTTCTCTCTGTCCTATCCAACAACAATAACAATAACAACAAAATGGAAAAAAAAATGGCCTCTAGGAGCAGTGGATTTGTGGTACAGGCACTGAGCCCCAGCAAAAACCCTGAAGGCAAAACAAATAAACAAAAAAAAAAACCACTTTTTTGTTTTTGTAGTTTAGTTATTGTATGTTAATGAGAGATAAGATACAGAGAGGTAGACCAGAGCACTCTGCTCAGCTCTGGCTTTTGGTAATACTGGAGACTGAAATTGGGACCTTGGAGCCTCAGACATGAAAACTTTTTACATAACCACAAATCTGTCTCTTAGTCCTGCTTTACTCTATAGTAATGAGAAGCCCTTAGTTTTCCAAAGCCACCTGTTTATTTCAAATATAGTATGAAAGATAGTTTAAACTTCCTAGCACTGTGGGGCTGGGCTCAAACCTGCATGGAGCTCATAGCAAAGTAGCACACTACCCAAGTGAGCTATTTTTCCATTCCAGTTTTGACATTTTTGGTGAAGAATAAGGAGTCAACATAAATCCTGTCTTCTTCAGAATATTATTGTGGCCTACATAATAAAATGTAAGGCAGACATTTGCAAAAGCCCTTATGTCATTCCAAAGATACTTGAACTTAAAATACCAGACCACTGCAGTGATTTGCTGCCAAGTGTTCATTACTTGCTTACATTGCAAGTCCAGTTCAGGTTGAGATTGTGGTGGCCTCCCCCCTCCAGGGCCCTACCCCACTAAGGAAACATAGAAACAGGCTGGGGGTATGCATCCACTTTGTCAATGCCCATATCCAGTAGAGAAGCAATTACAGAAGCCAGACCTTCCTCTTTCTGTATCCCCCAAATAATTTTGACCCATATTCCCAGTGTGAGAGAAATGATAGGGGGCAGATAACCAGAGGGCTCTGAACTCTAACTC